>NC_079904.1:4807711-4911660 GCF_024868665.1 Triplophysa rosa | reverse complement strand
CATACGGTATTTTCTTGTCAATTATATGGCAAAACAGCGTTTCTTTTGATGGAAAAACCTTTTATTTATATGGTAAAATATGGAATAAAATGGCAATCTTAAACGTGAAATCAACAGTGCTAATATCCTTTTACCGTAATATTAGAAAATGTTACACCGTATTTATTACGGTAAAGTTCTGGCAACCACAGCTGCCAGTTTTTTACCGTAAAAACTGCGGATTTTTTTTTACAGTGTGTGTTTATTGTTCGCAAAACATAAACAACTAAAAACACACTATCTAGACTTAAACTAGTGGGCCCTTCTTTACATTATATAAACATCAAATATTGAGGTGAGTTTTAATATAATGAAAAATATATTAAAAAATGAGAAATGAGAAATATGAAAACTGTTATAATTTACTCCCTCTCCTGCCATCCCAGATGTACAATATATGACTTTATTCTTGCAGTAAGTCTAAAAAAATGAATATTTTTGTTTTAAAATATATATTTTATATAATAGAATAATCAAAGATCATATTTTATATCATAAAGTATGATTTTTATATTATCCTCTTATATGGGAGCAAACATAATCCAAAAAGCACATGCATGCCTCAAGAAAGCAATTCAATATTCTTGAATTCTTCTGAGGTGAAACAATACATTTGTAAAAGAATTTGATTTATATTTTGAGCTTATTTAGCGACTGATATGTTGCGTATCCATGGCAACATTACAGATGCTGTAAGTTTGTAAATATGCCGATACGTTGATAAAGTCGAACCTCATTGGTTCATACGTGTCTTGTGTTTAAATAGATCAAATATATAATAAATGATTCAACATCGAAGTGCCACCATATTTGTTCTGTAGCGTTTGTATTCAACTGAAGAAACAAAGTCATGTATTTGGGATGGCATGAGGGTGAGTCAACTGTGATAGAATTTTCATATTTCACTGAACTATTTCTTTTAGAGTCAATATGCTGTCTTTTGAATCTCTTCTAAGTAGAAAATACTTACAAATGTGTGTTCTGATACATGTCCTACCTCGAATTACTGGCCACATTATCCATGCAGACTGGTGACTAGTGTGTAATGAAGAGGGTCTGCAGTAGCTAATTAAGGCCATTGTGGTTTCTTGCAGACATTGATGGGGATGTGTAATTGGTGGAGTGCAGTCAATCACCTGGATTTTGCTCAGGGCACACGGAGACTAGGTAAACCGCACATGTACAGGCCTCGGAGGGAAAAACCTGTCTTTTGTTAGCCCTTAATTGAGATGCTAATAGATGGGAACATGCCACACAAAATCTTGAGACGTGAGGAGAGAGAGAGAGAGAGAGAGAGAGAGAGAGAGAGAGAGAGAGAGAGAGAGAGAGAGAGAGAGAGAGAGAGAGAGGACATGAGCGCAAAGGGAGGGGTATGGACGGATGGAGTGATACCCCCTGTGAACAGGTCACAGTGCCCCCTTGTGGTTGCCTCTACCAGACAACTTCTGCAGTCACAAATTTGTGCAACAAACCATTAGCAAATTTAAGGGAGGTTTAAACATAACTAAGAAATGATGTAGTAATTTCGATGTATATTCCTCAGAAAGACAAGATGAAAAACAGACATTTATAAATAAATAAATGTACATTTCATGTTTAACACACATTTTGTATCCTATTGTGGACTGTTAAACAATTCAAATTCTATAAATCTCACTAAAGATTTACTCAATCTCATTTTGGTCAACAAGAATATTCAAACCCTTACAGATTTTCACTGATATTTTTCATTGAGTGTTTGACTGCGACCTGAATGAAGATAAAACAGTAGGTTACATTTGTGATCATGTGCTGATGTCACCTAAAACAATACAGAACAGTTTGTGTAAGACCAAATATCTGCAGAGCAGAAACACTACGGCTCATTTGTGTTCTGCTCTGGTTCCTCTTCAGCTTAAACATCTACAGAATAACTTTGTATTCCTATAGTGAAAACTCACCAAACTTTGCATGCATAAAGGGTCTGCGGCTAATTGCATTTTGTGCAATTACAGCAGGGATGGGATGTATGGTCGCCTAGCAACTAGCGGTTACATTTGCAATATTCAAAACGTTAGCTTCGCCTTCCCGTTTGATCTAGAGATTTGACATTTTGCATGAGAGTCTCTCTCCTCCTGGGGAACAAATTTGCCTCAAGGACCCATAAGTTCCTCCATGGTTTTTTTTAGTAGTTGACATTTTAGGTAGAATCTAAGTACTGGGCTATACTTTTTCCTAAAACACTTGTTCAATAGATCTGAGGGTTTTACATATCATCCTGTGTTTTTAGAAGTAAGATTTAAAGAGATATAGGTTCTAGATCCATGAAGACACAAAATCCAATCTCAAACCAAATTCAGCTCCATATGTTTATATTCTTATATCTGCTGTATTTTCATCATTCCTGTTCGCAGCTACTGTATATTGGTTGTTTTTGGTCGAATCCAAAATGGTTGACAAGCTCGAGAGAGATGAAAACAGACTGAAAATAACTTCAAAACTGCTTCAAAATTCAGTATTTTATTTTCAGATTTTCAGTGTCGAAATGTTATTTTTGAAGCTATAGATTAACATGAGACTAAATCAGAACAGCATCTATTCAAAGAACACCAATTCTAAAGGAGCACACCAAACCTCAGCAGCATAAAATATTCACCGTCCTTCTGAAGTTGGATGTAATTTTATATTACAAGCGATAAGAAAAACCAGTGCCGCTGGGCCATCGCAGTCAGTCCTCCCATACCCCCCCAAAAAACAGGCATCACAATCCCACTCACAGTTTTCATATCACCCTCACAGACAAGATTATGGCAACATCAAATCTTCCCTTACGCAACGCAGACGGCCCCCAGCCCAAGATGTGTACCCATCTCCCCCACCATCCCAGCCAATAAGCCACCGCTCCCCCACTTCCCAAAGCTCCCCTCCTCAACCCCCCCTCCCCCACCGCACCACTCCTGTCCCTCACTCATAATGGACCCAGCTGCCAGTCAGCGCAGGCTTTATTAACCCCTTGCCTTCTGACACTCATTTCATTGTGGCTCGAGGTCAACAGCTGATTAGAACACCAGTGAGGCGGCACTCTACACATGACCTTCGACCCCGGCAGCCTCTCCGTTTGGGCAGCGGGCCAATAGGAGGCAGCGCGGCCTCCCCTGTTGCCATGGAGACAGAGCCTGCCGAAGCGCAGATGGCTCAGCAGGGGTGGAGTGGGTGGAGAGAGAGAGCAGACAATGGAGGATGGTGCGCATAAGTGAGAGGAGGGAAACAGATACGTATGCAGTGGCAGAATGGCCAGTAGAGGGAGCGTGAGAGCCTGCGAGTGTCTAATAACAGAAACACAATGAGAGATGCAGCACTAACTCTAGTTCACCTAAAAGCTTCTGACAGAATACATGTGCTTCCATGTCTTATAAGTGTTTTTTTAGTTTTTAGTTTTAGTTTTAGCTTTTATTTACAATGTCAGTTGTATATTTAAAACATTTCTGTTATTGCTGTATAAGGATCAAACGATTCAAAACATTTGCAAGATGCAGCTTGACTTTAGGTAATGTGTTGGCCACAATAAATAAATAAAAAATGAAGCCATTTTTGAAGCCACAACAAAATTGTTTCTTTTGGGATTGTTAAGTCAGACGAGGTTGCATGTTTACTATAGCAAGATCTGGCAACACTGAGTGAACACTGTGTCTGACAAGCTAAAGAGGTTTTGCAAAACAAATTTGATTTAGGATCGACCTTAAAGAAAAAAAACTACCATACAGTCGATCTCAAAGATAAAAACATTGGTGTTAAAAATACACTGCTCCATGAACAAGCATTCAAGCGCACAACACGCCAACTGAAAATGATCCATTTGCCAGAAAAAAACACATCCGAGCCCTCGTCATGCTCATTTTATAACAGAACTATTTAGAAGCAGTACACCGTAAACACTGTCACTTTATGTCACAAATCTGTATTTGTGAAGCAACCGTTGACTACCATAGTAGGAAAAATGACAATGGTAGTCAAAAGTGCCACAGAACTGTTTTCTTTCCTACATTCTTCAAAATATCTTCTTTTGTGTTCAATAGAACAAATAAATTTACAAAGCAATTTTTCCTACTATGGTAGTCAATGGTGGCAAAGAACTGTTTGGTCACAAGCATTCTTCCAAATTCTCTGTTTTCATCAGAACAAAGACATTTATAAAGATTTGGAACAACTTGCGGGTGAGTAAATGAAGACAGAACTGTTGAACTGTTCCTTTAAGCAACAAAAAACGCAATGTGTTCAATATTGCAGTCATGACAAAAACAGCAGAGCGCCTGTGACCCCTTTAAACGTGACTGCGTTCAAAATATAACTTGAGTGCCATATTGGTTTGAATAAAAAAGGTCACACATTTCCAGGACTGCTTTTAGGCATTTGGTTTACAATTCTAAACACTCCAAAAGCGGCAGATTTTAAAAAGTGGGTAACTGAACAGAAGGTCGGAGAGCTTTTCAGGCAGATTGGGCAGCAAAAGGTACAGGCCATTGGGGGGGGGCATCATCAGCTGGAACCAATGCTGCATGAAGAGACAAATCGCACCCATATGCTTTTGCTATTTCTCTGGCTCCCGAGAGGCATGCGCCCCTTTTTTCATCCACTGGGCTCCAACACGGACTGTGTGTCTATATAAGCGAGTTGAGAGTTCAGAATCAGTTGCTGAGATACCAAATCTACCATACCACAAGAAAAGATATTGAATATTGTGTTCAGCATTTGATCAAAATGGAGCGCTTAGCCAAGAGCGCAGCGCAATAAAGATACCGCACCGTTCATTTGGACTCAGAAAAGGTAGCTGCAGAAACCTTTCGTATCGGCACAAAAGCGGGCGAGATATGTCTGATGTGATGTATGTGCAGAACAAGAGAGGAGGACGCTGCGACAGTCAAGGTTATCTCATCAATAGTCAAACGTGTCTCCCGCGACACCGTCCGAGCACGGCTCCCACGACACAGCGTGGTACAGAGAACACTAATTTCATTTCAGACAGACATCCGATCTGAATGAGAGAACCCGAAAGGGAAACGGCATGAAAAACGAAGTACGATCATACACAAGGGATGGGGGGGAGGGTTTGGAGGAAGAAAATGAGACTACAGGGGTAGATTAGTAGCTGCAAGAACCACAGTCAGCTTCTATTGTTCCAACAGGCTTCGCTTCGACGGCAAGGGTGGGGTTGTCGGCGTGAACCGCATGCGGGTTTCTATCACGTTGCACCACCGAGAGCAAGAAACCTCAATTCCGGATGAGAAAAAGGCGTATTGCAATTATAGAAAAATAAATGCATAATGCAGATGGAAGGTTCGCAGTCTACTCCGACAGGCTTTGAACCTCATCGCGCTCGGATTTGGAACCGCCCTTCTCCAAGCTGTCTGAAAGACAAGCAGAATTACTATTTCATGTGTAAGATGCCGTTTTTGCTTTGTAGAAATTAGGAAACAAGTTTCGCCTGGTGTGGATTCACAGGTTGCCACAGGTTACCGTGTCTCTAGCTCCTACGTTAGAATTTGTTACAATATTTGGAGGAAAACCCCTAAGACTGAATCCCAAAACACCCACAACATGGCTTACGCCATCAATCCACATCACAACCGAGAAAACGTGCCGTTATTCGTAGCAACAAGATCAACCCCGTCTTAATCTTTATAATCTATTAAATATGTTTTGAACAGAAACTCGTAGCTTTGGAAACTTTTTGGACTCCCGTTGTTAAATTAAAAATCTTTGTGAAAACAGGTCCAGAGGTGCGAGTATTCCATTAGCCGAGGCTGCAGTCAACATGAGCAACCTTTGTTTTGTACAAAAATATGAACTGGCGTGTTAGTTCGTATCACCTGAGGGTCTTTAGATGGGTCACTTCATGCATGGAGGTGAGAGAAATGAAAAGATGCCGTTGAGATACCTTTTGATATTCGTCCTTTGAGTGCGACGCCTGGTCAAGCTGCTCGTGCGTGTATGCGTAGATGGCCGATCGATAGGTCGTACCGACGTCGTTGCCCTGGCGCATTCCTATCGAAGAAAGGGCAGGGCTGTGTTAGCGATAAAAACATCTCTGGAGACATTGTATGCAGTTTGGTGGAATAAAAACTAAACACAAATATGAAAATGTGGTCATTATTCACTCACGAATGGTTGAAGTAAAAATATGAATACTGGTTTGAGGTAACAGACCTTTAATCTTTTCCTCCACTGAATTCACACACTTGTTAAAACACCACTTGTGAATACAGATTCATCCTTCCAGAAATGTCATCTTTTGTGTTCCACAGAAAATAAAAGCATCCAGGTTGTTGTGAATGACATGAATGTGAATGAATAAATAATGACAGAATTGACATTTTTGGGTGAACGGATCTTTTCCTTTATATGTATAAGCCTTTTTCTGAACTCTGAATAGACATCTGAGAAGTAAAGCAAGGCATTTGATGTAATCATGTGATGTAATCATGCAGCACAGTCACTGACAAGATCTCTGGGTACAAAATTAGCTTCTATTGGCGCTTAGACTCTTGGGAAACAAACTCCCAATCAAGCAGCAGTGAGCCTATCTCAAATCTTGGGGAAGGGTGCAATTTTAATTAAAGCTCTGCTCCATCTGATCTTCATCCAGATCTGACTTTATAGCTGCTGCTTTATAGTCGACTCGGATGGGCAGAAGTTGCGCTGTACTGTATTGGACCGGACTGATTCGTCTTGGTCTATGTGATTTGTTTGAGAGCTGAAAGAAACTTGCCAACATGATGGTTTTACATAATACAACCATTCTCACATTTACAACCAGGTGCTCTTAAGACATTGGTATCAATAGCTGAAGCTGGATCTTTAAAAGATTTTTTGATTATTTAAGATTTAAAATGTGATGTTACATTCAAACCATGTGACGGTGGTTTGTGATGGTAACCTAAAACCTATACACATAGTTTCATTGGACGCACATGCTTGGCCTGAGGTTAACTATCGGTTAAGTTTGGGCCATGCAACGTATGTTTATCTTCTTATTGACATCATATATATATATATTATATATATATATATATATATATATACATACTTTGTAAGTAAATAATTCATGCATAAAAGGTTAATTATTTATTAAATAGTTTTTTCCTGGTCATGTGATCTCAGCATAACGGCCTCCACGAGGGAGCCCACTATTAAGTACAATAAAATCACATCTTCATCACTTTTCTTTAAAATAGTGGTTTAACTTGAAGAAAACCATATTGACTTTAGTAAAGCTGAAGTCAATCAAAGAATGAGATGAGCACTACTTATCACCGCAGACACAATCAGGCTGTTATACAAGGTATCTGGATGAGTCTGAATGTGATTGGATGACTGAGACACTTTAATCGCTGCCCTGAATCCTCTGGTCATGATTGCAGCCACTCCAGCTGTTGCCTCTTCTGACTGTGAATTCATAATGGACCTCTCATGCCTCTATGTTACTGGAACTTAAGAATGTATATGTTTAAAAGCTGCACTTTCTGCATGCTTTTAAATGGCTTTTAGCACTTCGGTTTTCTAGAATTAAATCTGTATAATAAAAATGCATATGCACCGTTTAAGGGCACGTTTTAAGTCTGAAAATCGAATCTTAAAGGAACATTATTTACACTGAATGGGAAAGGTAATACAATTTTAACCTGATTTTTACAGCACTAAATAAAGAATAAAGCTTCACTAATAAAGAATAAAACTTTGATAGTTTTGGCTTTTTGTCAAGGTCAGGCACTGAATTGAGAACTGATGAGAAATGTTACCTTGTGTGGGATTGTGGCTTTCCCAGAATACCTTGAGTAACTGGGCGAAGCTGATTTTCTCTGCCTCGTACACCACGCGAACCAGCTCTGTGTGTCCTGTTTTACCTGCGAGTAAAAGAAGCAGAGGTGACCGTGTAAACATCATCAGTGAAGACTCACACGGGTGGTGGCCTGCGTTCCCATTCCAGTGAGGTCACCACAGGTCATCAACTCTCTCCAGTGGTGGGTCAGTCCTCGATAGTGATTAATTTTACAGCATGCATCTTTCAACCCTATCCTGAGAGCACGGGGGCAGTCGATCTACCCGTGCTCATAGACTCAGCTGGATGTTTTCTACAAACTGAAAAATAACTGCAACCCCACGAAAATCAGGTTGAGAGGGAAAGGGCACAGGAAAATGAGAAATTGTTGAAATGACTCACTTTGGGTCAGCAAGCATGGAGAAATTGTGGGGATTATACTGTACATTATAATGTATTATAAATATGTATAAGCCATATATAAGCCTATAAAATGTAAAGCCAGGAGAGTTAACAGGGGACACATCGACTAATAAAAATCTGTAGCTTGAATGCATTGTAATTCACTTTGGATAAAAACATCTGCCAAATGTATAAATGCAAAAGTAAACTTCAAATGTGTGTGCTCATGTATAATTGCCTTTATGGAAAAACATAAATTTCACATATGGGAGCATGTTACATTAACGTGTTTTGTTGAATCGCTTTTGATCACATGAAAACAGCATCTGATCCTTGAAATTGCAAATAATGTGAAACCATTTTAAATCCTATTTTAAAAGAATCGTGAGCGTGTCTCTGCGTTTGTGTTCATTTGAGAGCCAAACGTTCAGCACCTGCGCTGAATGTATCTCCTAGCTATTTTTATATACTGTATACATTTATTTCTACAGTTTATGATTCAAGCTGCAGAAAATGAATCCACGAACAGCTGCGACCGGAACCCCAAAACTGAAAACGCGAGGCCCTAATTCTATATCGCCCATCATTAATTCATTACCGAAGAACTCTGCTTAATAATCTCTGCCTCAGTCTTATGGGGGGACCACCCTCTACGTTATCTCCAGTAAATCTATATTGCTTTCATATTAAAAAAGTAATAAAGGACTAACCTGTGGGGTTATTTTCATTACCAGGCAAGACAGCAGGGGGGTAGTAACATTATCAGAGCTGAGATATGGAAAACCAAAGCCGGGCCATTGCCCATGCACTCAATTCACAGAGCATAGGACGACATTTGACAGACAGGCCTTCATATAATCTTTAGTGTAAATAAGCATTTAGTGACTGGCTAAAGAAAGAAATACCCCAATTGTGCTATTAGATGTTAGTATACACATATAAAGAGTACAACCCCTCCAAAAATACTTAAATTCAGTCCAATTAACACTAAAACTACAGATACATATTCTGTATAATTTATTCATTGTCAGACTGCATAAGGAAATCCATAATTGGAGAGTTTTTATAGGACAGACATAGAAACACACATGTACTGCATAAAACCGCGAAAGCAAAAAAGCCAAACTGTAGGTTTTCTGCACTCATGGAGAGCTTAGTCAGTGTTTTATGCAAATATTCATACATCCAGCGTTAAAACAACAGCGTTCTAATGGAGGCGTAAGTGCGGCGGGTAATCCTTAAACTGTGTTATGCATGTTGGCTTATGAAAGAGCAATGAACTCACTGAACCCGCTCTCACATCCCCCCGCTCCTCTCTTCACACGCAACCCTCTCCGTTTCTCTTTTTCTTCCACTGCGTAGCTTTCATCCCTTCTTAGTTTCCTCTTTGAACTATCTTTTTCTTCCATCTTTCAGCTCAAACCCCCCCAATTTTCTGGTGTAATACCCGCACCCTTCCTCCCTTCCTGCTCTAGGCGGTGAAGGTCGAACACGGGCAGACATCTTGCTGCAGCCTTCAGACTCATGTCAGAGACAGAATATGAGAAGACGGGCCAGTCGTATAAAATCAAAAGAACGATATGTAACCATAAAGAATATGGCAGCTGTAGGAAGGGAAAGCACCATTTTGATAGAGATGTTTCCTATTTTGATTTTTAGCATACAATTTTATGGCATGATTTGAGCCAAAGAGGAAACATTGAGGATGTCAGGAGATGTTGCTCTTTGTTTATACAAACATATCCATACATAAAATACAGCAGCTTTGAGAGATTGCCACCAAGATGGCTGCCGATTGAAAGGGTCTTCCTCTTGAGGGCATCAATAAACGCTGTGGAAACTCCAATCCTGTGATATTCAGAGGTAATGGTTATGTGCGATCCTGCAAGGCGTGAAAGGCACGTACGCGCCATCATCTCACGCTGTCTCTGCGCGGCTCTCACAAAATGGTTGAAAAGAACAACCACGGGCTGCTTCAGTTTTAAGATGTTATTTTCTGTAATTATTTGTCAGTGGCTTTATATTTAGTGCATTTCTCCGCTTGGTGAACGTGTCTGTACCCTTTAATCCCCTGTTGACACAAGCTCCTGTACAGACAGCGCTGAGATTAACAGAGAGAGAATGAGTGCATAGACAAAAGAGAGAGAACATTGAAGGATCAGCGAGGTTGATGGCACCCCCTCCTCCTGTGTATGATTCTATGGCTCTGTTCCTCTGGAGGAAGCATTTTAAGGCATCATAGGCACAATTGTGTCAATACAGATTTTCATGACTCATTTTTTTGTATAAATTTTTTTGTTTGGTTGAACACAGAGAAAGATATTTGGACGAATGCTTGTAACCAAACATTTCTTGGACCCCTTTGACTACCGTAGTAGGAAAAAATGCAATGGTAGTCAAAAATGCCCCAGAACTATTTGCTAACTGTTTGTTTATACATTCCTCAAAATAGCTTCTTCAAAATATCAACAGAACAAAGACATTTATAAAACAATTTTGCCTACTATGGTAGTCGATGGTGGCCAAGAACTGTTTGATTACAAGCATTTTTCCAAATATCTTTCTCTGTATTCATCAGAACAAAGAAATGTATACAGATTTGGGACAACTCATGGGTGAGTAACTGATGACAGAATTTTCATTTTGGGGGTAACTGTTCCTTCAAGAGTGACAATTTCAATCGTTTTTAGCACAAAGCTAATAATCATTACATAGACATAGCGGGGCAGCATTAAACATCCAGATCTTTACAAATATCTAAGGGCACAACAACAATAACTCAAAAGCACCCCTCTTTGAGAGAATTACTCAATTTAAAGGGACGTCACCATTCAAACCCTGTGGACGAGCATGCGATAACCAGAGTGCTGGCAACCATTTCAGCACCGGAGCAATGGACAGCTCCCCCTGATCTGTGTCTGTACATGAGCACGGCTTGCAGCCGTGAATCATCACACCCAACTATACAACATAACTGATTCTCAAATCTCAAAATGTACCCTTTGTAAAACAAAGATGGAATAAAAATATGAATGCCCTGCAGTGAAATGCTTGCGCTTGCATCTTCTCTTCTGCAGTGAGGAATAGCAAAGCATAGTACCCTGTGAGAGATCATTAGCGCAATTTCACTTGATAGGAGCTTGCGCTTCAGAGGAACACAGGAAATACTCGGACATCAAAAAGAGAGCCTGTCATGCGCCTTCAAACTGAAGTAAACTGTGTTCGTGAGTTTGAGCCGGGCGAAAAGTTCTGCTTTTCCTCACTATAGATGTCAGGACATGAGCGCAGAGGCTCTGTTCCAAAAAGGCTGAAGTTGCAGCAACCTAACTGAAATTTCACTAGGGTTGTTGCAATGATTTCTGGGTCATCTGCTCTATAAAGAATACTATTTTTTGTCCCAAATCATTTTTTATAATCTATGTATTTTTTGATGGAATGCAATTGCAAAGGAATATAAATGAATTGGTTGCAGATCTATATTTTGATTTATAATATGCCCTGGTCACCATTTTGGATTGAGGATCAACATTTATTTCTCTTTTGTTACGGAAAAGGAGATAATATTCTAAATCCCAAATCCTGCAAAGCAGGATAAAGAAGAGGCGGCTCGGATTGAAAATAATAGGCGAACAGCTGGCACAGCTGGCGTAATTCCACCCATGTCAAAAACGCCCATCTTGATGATTGCATTTATCTGTGTGATGAGTTTTCGAATAGCCAAATCTGTACAGACTGTATATTATTAAGTCATTTGATAACTGATAAGATGAGCAAGATGTGTCTTCAATATAACTACAGTATATATAAGAATATATAAAAGCAACCTGGAAGTATGTAGATGTCAGAGAAGGCAAATCATGACTGGGCTTGTTAAGACTATGATTTAAGATTGTCAGGGAACAATTTTAATATATACATATTACATTTATTCATTTGGCAGACGCTTTTATCCAAAGCGACTTACAAGTAGGAGAGCATATAAACATTTTGTCAACACGCTAAACAGTACCGTTAGTTTACAAGGCCATGCTACTAGGAGGATTAAAGCTGGAGTAAGCAAAGGAGAGAATGAACAAGTTTTTTTTTCTTTTTTTTCATACAGAGTTATTGGTTAGTCAAATAAATGGGGAACAGGTAAGTTTTGAGCTGTTTTTTGAAACTTGTGAAGGATGCTGCAGTTTGGATGGAGGCTGGTATTGTTGCCATACAAAAGGCAACACTTTTCAGATCTATAGAGCTCATGTTTGCTTGTAATCACACTTTGTCGATAGAAATCGCTCTCAAATCTTCCTTTCGCCAAGCGTATGTGTCACAGTCCCAAGAGCTCCCTATCACTTCTGGATGACCCTGGATTTAACTTGCCACATCCTCACTAATTCTTTCCTCAGTCTCTGATATCCCTCTTGATGTTTCTCAGGCTTCCTATTCCTCTTACTACCATCACTTGGCTGCCATCAGTCACCACCTTTGTTGTCTTAGTCACAACATCCAATTTAATATGATTTAAACATCCATATACATATGCTTTTTTCCAAGGTCATGAAGGTTTGCCATACATCTCATGACATTTACAATATATGGACATTTTACAGTCATTTCAACATGGTCAGCACGGAGGTATTATCAACACGTGCATAATTTATGATGCGCGAAATGCTGACAGCATGCTTTATGTGAACGGAGCTCCAGAGACGAAAATAGAGAAATAAAAAATACTCCGCTATGGGATCGACTCAGATCAAGTGTGTTTGACACTTGAGTTTGCAATTTGGTTAAACCTAAGGGTAAATCGTGGACTTACCACTGCACACTTCTTCATAGGTAGGGTTTGGGGTGTAACCCCCAGAGTAGCCCACTTGAGTAGAGTAGACCCCTTTCTGCCTCCAAAACTTCCTCTCTGCCCCCCAGAAACAGCCCATACCTGTGAAAAAAATTACTTAAACTCCATCTGTGAAGTCGTAAGACAACTCAGTGTGAGGACCAGACTGAAATGTAAGTTAAAATAAAAATACTCACTTGGCACATGACACCTTTAAAACTATTTAAATCGCCACTGAGGTCAAATTTCTCAGTGTATTTGTTTTTCTTACAAAATACATTTTCTTTCTGCTGTGTGCATGTGTGTTTGTGTTTGCGTGTGACCCAGCTTCCTCTCGCACTCTCCCAACGGAGTTAAATCATCCCGTAAAATTCAAAGCTTCGTATTTTAGCTACGAATTTACAGTCCCATAAAACTAAAGACTCCTCCTTCACACATTTATCCCGGAACAATAAAAACATATCAACCACCATAAAACTAACACCCACTGTAAGCATTTATTACCAAATAATACTTTTCCCTCTATAACAGTAAAAATAAATTAGAGGGTAACTAGTATATTGTTATCTACCACAACGTCCCATGGGTGGAGAATAATTCAATTGCAAAAAAAGACATTCTCGACTGTCTGCTTGACCAGATTTCTCTGATTTACAAGCTGCCGTGGAAAAGCGAGCATAAGGCGTGCGATGGAGAATCTAGAACCTGGAGCTCAATTACATCGGCCCGAGGGACGCGCAGACTCTATAACATCGAGCTTTTGCAAGGGACGTGCGTGTGCATTTTCATAGTCAAAGGTACAAGTTTTCCTTCTTCGCTCTCAAATATCACACGCATTGAATAGTATTATATTTGTATACAAGGCCCTTGCGATAACAGCCATTTAATTTCTGTCTGCCATGATGAATTACACATTTTCAGCCCTAATATAGAAAAAAAAGAGGCTGAACAAATGCATTTATTAAAGAGATCCTAATCACGCTGCAATTAATCGCCGCCCCCCTCCCCTTTATTTTCCTCCTCCCTTTTTTCAGTTTTGGTTTCGCACGTCTTGGAGGTGATGGGGGGGCTAATTACCTTCCACTGCTGGTCGCCATGGCTGGATCTACCCCCACACGCAATGACACACTTCATACTCTCTCCCCCAACACATCTCCACACACACGCACACACGGACACGTCTCGGATCACTTACCAAATAAGACCATCTGCAATCCCTCTGGGAATGGAGCCACTGTCCTGTTACCGTTCACATCGTGCTTAGCTGCAGGACACAGGGGGAAACAATGGAGAGAATGCCCTTATAAATCAACACAATGTCAACAGGATTTCATAATGCACTTTTCCCAAAGCAAGATCGCACACCTCACTGTACAGAGGAAAGTCTCAGGGGGTCAGCGGCGATGTTTCTCTGCAGCTCATTAAGTATAACACATACGTCCTGGGTTGATTCTGTTATCGCTTCACGTTAGGAGCATCAGGAATAGGGTCGGGTGGGAAGGTTACAAGAGTACAGTCAATCAGAAAACAGAACAAGGTCGAATGACGGTCGACTTCTTTAGTCGTTTTCTACAAGCTGTCTGGAAGCCAAGATACATCAGAGGAATCGTCTGCTATTTTTTAAAGAGACCGTGATTGGCCTTATAAATTAAAGGGACAGTTCACCCAAAAATGAAAAATTATGTCATTATTTACTCACCCTCAGGTTGTGTAAATTCCTTTCTTCGGTTGAACACAAAGGAAGATATTTGCAAGAATGTCAGTAACAAAACAGATCTCATTCCCCATTGACTCCCATAGTACGGAAAATAAATACTATGAGTCAATGGGGGACGAGATCTGTTTGGTTACTGACATTCTTTCAAATGTTTAGCAGAACAAAGACATTTTTACAGGTTTGGAACAATCTGACGGTGAGTAAATGATGACAGAATTTTCATTTTTTTGATGAACTATCCCTTTAAGGAGGATCCGTTCTTTAAATAACATAAATCATGTAAATTAATTAAAACTTATAGAATATAAGATTACCTTTATTTTGAGCACAAAAAGAAGATAATTTAAAGAATGTTGGTAACCGAACCACAGTGGTACCCATTGACTTGCATTGGTGTCGTGTCCCTACAATAAAGGGTGAATGGGTACTGCCATTGTTCGGTTACAAACATTCTTCAAAATATCTTCTTTTGTGTTTTGCAGAAAAAAGTCATGTAGGTTTGGAAAGCGAGGGTTAGTAAATGCTGACAGAATTTTCATTTTTGGGCAACTATCCCATTAACTTAACATTTCAATTTTCAATTTTTTTTACAATGCTGCAATACAGTAACAAACATATGTTGTGTATCTTTTATATCTCATCCAGTTCTAAATAAACACTGTAAGTATACTAAGGCTTACAGTGCAATGCTAAAATGGAAATTTGTTTTCAACATGACCAAGCTGAGTGCTAGCTGACCGCTCTCACAGACCATCATCTCAAATTCATTTCAGCTGTCTGAATGGGCGAGTTGTTTATTTGTAATTAGTCTGTCCATTTTCAGAAGATTAATACATTCATGTCAATTTGCAGACCGGCTGCAAGAAAAGACGTCCATGATAGCACTGATGGGCCATATTGAGTTACACACCATTTTATCTAACGTTTTAGAACATTTGTTTAGCGTCATTTTCATACCGTCGATTATTCTTTCATCTGGATTATCTTTAGAGGACACCGCCTCTCTTGTCTCCTGGGAGAATGCCCCTGAGAGGAGGTAAATGTCACCTGGCTGGATTAATGTATGTCAATGCGACGTTTCATCGTGTGACAGGGATACAGATGGGCAGAGGAGCGGTTAAGACCACCGCGTGGGTTAGAATAAATGGAGGGTACCGAGTTCAACATCTGGGCGCAGTCATGCGGTTTATTCTGAATGCATGTACTGTATGAGTATGTTGCCATGGCAGCAGGGCATGCCAATACATTCAGAGTGATGGCAGAGCCACAGCCATGGCATACAGAAGCTTTCTAACTCACTCACGGCTACACTATTTCAAACTGAGAGATTGAACTTCTTTGAATCATCCATTATGTTCCACAAAATGATGTTTTTAAGAACACAAATTGTTGTTTAAATAAAGAAATGTTTTGTGTGTTGTTGTGTTAGTGTGTATTCACCGCCATTTAATAATCACATCCTCCCTTTATGTGTGACGGTCTAACATATAAAACATGTCTGCGTCCAAGGTCAGCGGCGTGTCTCACAAAGGGCTTCCTGAAACTGTGTTAAATGAAAACAGAAAAAATAACCAAATTGGGGGCAAAACAGAGTGAAAATCTTCTTTTGGCACAGCAAACCTCTCCGTTTTAGAATTTTAATGGTACTCAAACAGCACGGTGAATGGACAGGCTTTCTGTGGAAGCCAGAGATTTAATTTAATCTTTGTAAGTGGACTGAGGAGAAGCATTATAATAGACTTCATTAAATCACTTTTACATTCTGACTGCCAGTGCTGATCTGTTTTAGCACCGCGCTGTTCAACACTCTCACAGGTTAAAGTATATGCGTGTACATCTTTGTGCATTCCTCATTTGGCCCGTGCAAAGATACTGTTGTGTGTTGGCAAACCAAAGACTTACTGCATGCAACTCCGGACCGTTTGATATTTAACTGAAAAGTATGAGCATTCCCACTAAAATGTCATTTCTACCGCATCTCAGAGATGTATTATTGTTCATGGCATTCTGTGGTGGAAAAAAAACATTTCTGGAAATACAGACATTTTCTTGCTGTCTTGCTAGATTTTCTCACTATTTGCATAATTTGACAAAATTACAGCTTGACTAGAAATGGCCTTAATTTGTCTGTTTTCTTTATATGTCGTCGTGTGTCATATATTTTAAGCTCTTTACCGACACTTTTGTTTCGTTTCCTTGGCAACCAAATACATTTTCTTTTGATCAAAACTGATTTTGTTTAGATTATAGATCATTTTGCAAGATGTAAACAACACATGGTCCGGAAACACTTCCTGTTTAAGTTTCTCAACACTATACAAAGGTTAACACAAAATACAACTTATAGAACGTTTAAAACCGAATCAAACATTCAATGAACATATTAAAAGCTTTATTAATGTGAAATTTTACTTACCTGTGCTTTTTGCATCTTTCAAAATGGTATATAGACAGTTTCAGCGGCAACAAAAACAAACGGGTTGTTGCCACTGTTATATGGCCCACACTAAACTTCCGGTAGACTTCCGCAGAGAATCAATTACTGTTGAGTATTTTTATGTAATTTTATACAATTAATATATAATCAAATATTAATTTATATTACTATAAATTAAATAGAAAATAAATTTATACATTATAACCAAGGCTGGCCGCGAGCAGACTGGAAGTTAACTTCGGGCCAGTGTGTGCTTCCGATAAATATATCGTTTATAAAAGCTTTTAAAATGTAAGAAATAATGTATTGGGAAATAAATCAGACCTCTGATTTTATAATAATTATACGACTGACCAATCAGAATCAAGTATTCCAGAGCGCTATGTAATAATTATTAATTTATGAGAGATTTTCATATTTTAAGATTCTGGGACAAGAGCAAATCAATAAAATCCATACATTAAATGTATTTAAACAGCCAAAACAAATGATGAAGGTATAGTAAAAAAGTATAGTAAAAAAAGGTTCCTGTTTCACTGTGACCTTCATACAGCAACTCTGCTAGTTTTAATAAAAAATCCATGGCCTAAACTCGCGCATGAAAACCGCAAATACAGCGCATTTCTGCTCAGAGTGCAAAAACGTTGTCCGCAAGCAGGGGCTGTGACAACCACGTGCAATTCTCTCGCTACTGCTCAAAGTTCGCTTGATTGTTGAGTTGACTTTGTTTTGAGACTTTGGGGGCGGGACAATGGCAGATTTCTCCGCTCCTTTGATTGGTCACTTTTAACATGCGTTTAGGGACTGAATAAACGCCATAAAATTCAAAACCAGGGACATACAGTAAAGGTTTCTATAGTTTAAAAGAACACCCAGTGGGTAGTGAGCCATTCTGAACATACCCCATATGTTGCTCGGGCCTGTATGCAGTGTGCCGAGATGGAATGGAATAGACGTATTGATCTGCAGGACATCACGCCAAGAAAAGTAGCTCAGAAAAGCCTTACAAGAATTAATGGCGAGGATTGAGGGGTGGATCGCTGGCTGCACTTTTGACTTTTAGCGTGAGAGGAGAGACCAGGTCACTGCCCACGCTGAGTTAGAGAGCATTCTATTACCCTCTCACCATGCTTCTGCTCTCTAATGGCCAGCACTCACCTCAGCTGTATTTCACCGCTATAGCTCAACCCATTCTATCATGTTGAATCCAAAGCACTCAGCTCTCTCTGGATGTCCGAGCTGATGTTTGGAATGACAGATTCTTGGAGGCGGACTTTAATAGGGTTATCTAAGAATGCAGATGTACAAACACATCGTTGGGTTGTTTCAACCCATAGGCTGGTCAAACATGGACATTTGCTAGGTTCTTTTAAAGGTCCAATGTGTGTTTTTTGGATCTACTGACAGCGATGCACTATAAAATACATATACTGTATGTCTTCAGAGGTGTATGTCCACCGTGGGTCCCCTTACATGGAATTCGCCATGTTGTTTCTACAGTAGCCCTAAACGGACAAACTGATCTACAGAGCGCGTTTCGAAAATACATTATCTCCTTCGGCAAAGAAGCGAAAATGTGACGACATCTTAGTTCTGTGTCATCCGCCGTAGTGCTTCGAAAGGGAGGGGGGAGTGAGCCGTTGATTGCATAAATGAGCTCTCACCCCTAGATGCCGCTAAATTTCATTCACTGAACCTTTAAACCAACAGTTGGTTCTGTCCATATTTTACCCAACTAATAGTCAAAAAGCAGTGCTGCCTACTTTCTCTTACAATGTTCTTGTTCTTATGAAATAACCAACTAAAGTAAAAATGTCTCCAAATTTTCCAGGGTTCAAGTTTAATTCTAGAAAACATTATTTTATAACAAACCATAATTTGATCTCGGTGTATGTACAGTATAACAAAAAAAGAGGCTAGTTTGGTTCCATTTCACTGGACTTCATTTAAACATTAAGCCTTATGGAGAAGCAAGGCTGAAGGAAGCTGCAAGCTACGCTGACCATCATTATATCTAACCATGAGCCCGGGAGAGATCCGACTTTGGAATGACAGGAAAACCGAC
Organism: Triplophysa rosa; assembly: GCF_024868665.1. Classification (NCBI taxonomy): domain Eukaryota; kingdom Metazoa; phylum Chordata; class Actinopteri; order Cypriniformes; family Nemacheilidae; genus Triplophysa; species Triplophysa rosa. The sequence goes on along the minus strand of NC_079904.1, from coordinate 4,892,386 downwards.
TCAAAGTCCACTGTGTTCCTCCTGCCTCGCTGCAGCAGGCAAAAAAGAACAACCGTACCGAGGCCTTTTCTCTGCCGTAGCTAATGCCCACCTACCACATCTCTCCACTTTCATTATCTTAACACAGAGCCGGTAATTGGCGCCTTTCTGGAACAACAGAAGCATATTCATTAATGGTCGAACACCCCCTACAGTCAGATAAACAATCTAAATGTAAATGTCAGCAGGCAAAGACAATGAGTCAAGACAGAATATTAATGACTCAAATCTAAGCGTGAAGCGGCACGCTTTCTCTCCGCCGAAGAGGTTGGTGGAGAAATAAACAACGGAGGAGTGGGGGAGGCGAGGGGTTCATTAGGAAACATCCCACCCCCCAATCCACACTCTTAAAAATAAAGGTGCTTAAAAGGTTCCTCACAGCAATGCAATAGAAGAACCATTTTTGGTTCCACAAAGAACCATTCAGTCAAAGGTTCATTAAAGAACGGTCTCTTCTTGATTTTTTGGCATCGAAGAACCTTTTGAAGCACCTTTTTTAAGTGTGTACCGGTCCTTTGATTCGCCCCTCCCACATCACTGAAATTTGTGTGTATGATAAAGAGAAAATATTATTTTTTAAGACGTTCAAGTTTGAATATAAAGCAAAATGATTAGCACAAAAACATATTTTTGGCACGAGTGCCTAATTATCTTTCTCTTGTCAAACAGACAAAATAAATTATTCTCAGTCAAACTTTGGGTGCAGAGGATTTGTCTAATAATTAAAACCTGCAGAAAAATTCCAGTACTATGAATTCATTCAATTTTCTTTGCATCTGTTTGTCTTACGTTTTTTACCTGTATATGATTCTTTCTTCTGTAGAACACAAAAGAAAATATTTTGAGAATTTCTAAGTGGTCTTGTGTTTGTACAATGTACATCAATGGGGTCCAATGTTGTTTGGTTACCAACGTTCTTCAAAATATCTTCTTTTGTGTTCTGCCAAAGTAAAAAAAGGCATACAGTTTCGGAATGACATGAGGGTGAGTAAATGATGAAAGAATTTTCATTTTTGGGTGTACTGTGCCTTTAAGTATGCACGATAGGTTACAACGGACACAAAGGTGACCTAGACACTATGGTGAACTTAATGTTACGAGCCAGCTGCTGCCAAGGGTGAATATGCAGAAGTGTCCTTGACCGAGTGCCCTAAAACTGCTTTTACCATCTGCTTGGTGAAATTCAAAGAAGAACCACTTCAAAAATGTATATTTCAAAGCACAAGATGCTGAATAAAATGTATAAAATAGTAAAAAAGTAAAAATTCATGACAATTATTAATAATAATGTCATTTGCTTCCTGTAAAATCTCAAATTGTTAAAGTATTTTCGACTGTCACATTGGTTAGTTGATGGGTTGGGTTACATTAATTCTGACCTAAATAGGTCAGTAAACCCAATCAAACAAACACAAAATAAATGTTGGTTTTTGACAATGATATCTGAAACATTCTTAACCAAAGCGGCTCTTGCCATTTTCAACCAAATCACTGACACGTGAATTTAACATTCATAAGGAATGAGAATGGTAGAGGATGTACGGGCTAATGGAGAAGACGGCGCCATGGTAGTACTAACCCTGAAGCAAACATTTCTGCTCTCTTAGCCTCTTCTGTCCGGGTTTAGGATGAGTAACTAGGCTGCCTAGGAGCCCTTTTGGTAAAGCCGAAAAATCTGTCGGAATAATGAGGCTAATCGTGGGCAAGTCTTTATCCGTGCTGGCATTTGCGCTCTCGGCCAGCCGATGCCATTCCTGCGCAACGCTCAGCGAGTTAGTGATGCTCTATTTCAGCTCTGTGCGCCACAGCATTAAACATGTAGAGCTCCTTAAAGAAAAGCCAACTTGGACTGTCAAACCAATCAATCAGTAGTTATGTCAACATAATTCAGGAGTATCTTTTGGTAATGTCAATTTAATCTCAATGGGCACATATTTGGGATTGGTAAACCAATAAGAAAAAAGAAACCTTTAACAGAACATTAAAGGAAACTTCTTAATTAATATTTTCGTACTGACAGTGTTAAGACCTTCGGGTGAATTTTATATTTTTTACTGCGCTTTTGAAAACCGTACAGAAGTGACTGGCGGCTCATTCAAATAAATACTTCTCCAGTCCTCAACTAACTACATTCTAATAACGCATATTCCAACAGGAGCTCAATTACTTTAAATATCATCTTCACATCTCCATGATCTAAAACATGACACAAAATCCATCCTTGTGCGGCGACCAATCTTCAATTTGATTGCATAATATAATGAATGCTCTTTTTAGCCAGTATCTGCTCTCATCTGTAGCAAGATAGCTAGTTAGATACAGTTTCGAGATGCTGTATTAATGTATAATAGATAAAGTATTGAGTGATCCGCTGGCTGAAAATTCAAACTAGCAGCATAATCTTCTGTCCTCGCATTGAAGATCATGCCAGCTTTGCTATATTCATTTACAAGCGTGTTCGTTTCTCTTACTTTTCTTCATCAGGTCTCCATTGATCTATTCTCGCTCTACCTTCACTGCAAAGGTTGGTTAAAAACTACACCACTGACAACTGTACCGCCATAAGTGATCTATATCAGCACTTGCTTTATTAAAGCGAACACCAATAGTGCCAAGTCGCCTATTTTTATAAATCACCAAATGTGATGAAGCACGTCTCATTAACAATATCACAGCACTGTATTTCTGTGCACGTGCTGAGCCGTCGGCTTCATGCCTCTATGACCGGCAACAGGCAGTGATAAAGACCCAAGCCAAATGTTCCCAGGCCAGAAGTCATTGATTACTCTGCGGTGACTGTAATGGAGGAAAATGTGGTCGAACTGGACTGCCATTAATGAGTCACTGGCATTCCTTGTAACACTGTACAATAAGGTTCCATTCCTTCATTTTAGATAATGCATCAACTTACATAAACTCACTGTGAGCAAGACGTTTACAGCATTTATTATATATAATATAAATGCATTGTTTAGTTAATGTTAACCACTGTAATGTTAAAGGGATAGTTCACCCAAAAATTTAAATTCTGAAATCATTTACTCACCCTCAGGTTGTCCCAAACCTGTATAAATTTCTAAGGAAGATATTTGGAAGAATGTCAGTGTATCTCGTGAATATATCAACCCCCATTGGCTCCCATAGTATTTATTTTCCCTACTATGGCAGTAAATGAGGGGCGATACTGACATTCTTCCAGATATCTTCCTTTGTGTTTAGCAGAACAAAGACATTTTTACAGGTTTGTAACAATCTGAAGGTGAGAAAATTATGACAGGTTTTTTTCTTTTTTAGTGAAATATCACTTTAACAAAATGGAACCTTATTATGTAGTGATACCGCATTCCCTTATGAAAAGCAAGCGAAGAAAACACACAATTCTGTAATCGCTTTTGCAATCTTCTGACGGTTCAACTAAAACCAAGTGAACACAAGACTCTTTTGTGTTTAATGTCTACAACAAGAAGCCTCAGATCCCTAATGTTCCTCAAGCGTGCGCACTTCTGAGAGACTACTGGCCCCATTCTGCAATGAAGAGAGCTCGTGAAATGCGATTGGAAACAGTGGAGCGGGAGGGATTGGGCTGCGGCGAGCGCCGCGTGCGCGAGGAGATATGCTATCTCGGCCACAAACCCCTCCTCCCCCCTTCCGACATCATCCTCCGTGCCTGCAGATTAGCAGGCCCAAGAGGCCTGGGTGTCAGAGTGCACAAGCAGCCAGACGACGGGCTCGGGGACTTGGGTACCATTCGCCTCGCCGCCCCTCCCCCTCTCTCTCATCCCTGTCCACCCCCATCTAGACTGGCTCTATTCAGAGTGACAGTGATGAATGGGCAGGCTCGTCTAATGGCGGTCTGCGGCTGATTGGAGCGGCCTTCTTTCTTTTTAATAACAGAGCCAGTGGCCATCATCAGCTGCATCATTTCTTCCCGAGGAGCGTTAGCACCATTACGGCTATTGTGAGCCATAATAGCAATTATCTTAGCGAAGTGAGAGCGTCTTGATGCTGGAAACAGCCATTATGATCTGAGAGCGCCACGTCGCAGACCTGTGAGTGGCAAACACAAACAGCAGGTAAACACTAAGAGAAATTAGGTGAAATTAGCTTGGCTACCTACAGTTCTTCTCAAACCACGCTTAGGGCTTCTTCAGACAGAAAGGGAAGGAGTTGAAAGACGACAGACGAGGTAGAACTAAGAAAACAAGCCCTGCTTACGAAATCGTATACTGAGACATTACTTATACAGTATGTGTAAGTGAAGTAAGCACATGTTACAGACATACTACATCTGTCATGTTTCCTTGCCATGTGGCTGCGTGTTCTTTGACCTACGACATTTGAAAACATTTAAACAGCCTCGGTTAAGTTAACCTTAGTCTCAGTCTCAGACGTCACGCCCACGAACCGTTGGCTAAACGTCTGATGCATAAGGCACACTTTTCTGGAAACACTTCAGCATGTTCGAAGTCGTCATCTGATTGGTTGAATTTCACAGGATTTCCGGGAGACGTGCGTGTCGCATTCTCTAACTGTCCGCCTGGAAACAACACGAAGCCGTCTGACCTAAGAAGTAAGCTGTCGTGTTTATAACGGTTGCTATAAGAATTAATCACGATCAACTAAATGCTTAATTCTTTAAAGTATGCGAGGTTCACGGCATAAACTTATAACTATTTTGTTGCTAACTTTTGACACGTTCGTGAATGTCCACCGGTCTGTTACTGCGGGGACATGTCCATGCCTCTAAACATGACGCGGCACAAAACGAAACGTGATTGGTTGCTTTACCTGTCAGTCATACGGCCTCTTGGGCGGGCCTTGGCCAAAGAAAGTGGCGATAAGTTCCAGACCTTCAGTATGAAGGTTTCGGACATACTGTACTATTCATTATGCACATTTAGTTCATTCACGCCTATCAAAGTTTTATATAACTACATTAACAGTTGATTTTAATGATTATTCTCTTATCACGCCGTTGTTTTGTTTTATCTTACATTTTTGAGTTCTCTGCATGAAAAAGAGCTTCGCAGAAGGAGGTTAATATCTTGTACTCAAAAGACCCTTCCGAGAAGCCAGTCACCTTCAGACCCTTGCACACTTTCTGCAATATATGTGCGCTCGCGCACACACAGACCTGTCGATATTCAAGTACGTATGTTCCGCTGCTGCAAACTAATGGACTGCTAATGGAGAGGACAAACTACGCAGAGAGCCACAATTATCCATTCACATGCAGAGTGACATCAATTAATAAACAAAACATTCTCCGACGGGTTTATTTATTGTCACATCTTAAATTACCCACGCACGCTACATCTAAACGCATTCAAACGAACCCTATTTTTATTTTCTGAAAAGGCTAGCTAATTACACATTTTAAAATATCCTGGAATGACTAGAAGAGTGGATTGTAAGATAAGGCCTGAATGAGCTATTAAAATACGTCATTGAGTCAGGATGGGCAGTTTGTAGGCACTGAGCATTCAAACAGATTAGACCCTGCGGGATAGTGCCGCATTGATTCTTCGGCAGGAGCTATGATAGGAAATGAGAATGTGGTCAAACACCACAAAACATTCGGGCATGGACCATGTGCTCAGGAGATTCATCAAACTTCGACTTAATTCAAAAAAGACAAATGATAGATTGATCTCCACTGACAGGACTGACGTTATTAGACCCGAGATTCAGTTTGATATGTCTTTCGCAAAGCTTCTGACATCCAAAATGAATCATTTCTCTTGTATATAAGGGTGTGGAAACATTACTATACTTCTACTGTACTACTGTACCTACAACAACGTCTACCTTCTCAGCCATTTGGGAATATAATATTTCTTTTTAATTTAACTTAACAATTTCATTTCATTTAATACTTTTTTATTTTTTATTTTATTTATCATTTTATTCTATTTTAATTTATGTTGGACACCCATACCCTTATTTTTACATTTCTATTAAGGCTGTCAAACGATTAATCGCATCCAGAATTAAAGTTTGTTTCCACAACATAATATAGGCTATGTCTGTGTACTGTGCATATTCATTTTATATTTATAAACACATAAACATTCATGTATACAAATTTATAATAAAATTTATTTATTTATCATTTCAATCATTTCAATTATAAAAATATCAATGTTTAATAATTAATATGCACAGTACACAGACATATATTATTCTGGATACGATTAATCGTGATGAATTGTTTGACAACCTGAATTTAATCTTGGGGAGATAATAAAAATATATTTTTCTTAGATTAATTCTTATTAATCTGCCTGACCGGGGGGGGCTGCTTTAGAATTTTAAAGTTTTACTTAATTAATATTGCATATAGGAATTTATAGTCTGTTATATTTGACCTGTGCTTCTCTCTCCTTTATCCTAAATGTGTGCTCTCACTGAGCGTGTGTGTGTGTGTGTGTGTGTGTGTGTGTGTGTGTGTGCGTACTTGTCTGTGTACGTACGTGTGTGTGTGTGTGTTGTTTGTGTGTGCGTGCGTGCGAATCCGTGTGTGTGTGTGTGTCTCTATGTCTATGTGTGTTAGTACGTGTGCATATTGTGTGTGTGGAGTGTTTTGTGTGTGGGTGTGTCTGTCTTCTGTGTTTTCAACCTTTTCTTGTTTTTGCAGGTACAACTTTAATTATTTTGCTTATAGTCAATATGTCTCATGTACAGCTGCTTTGTAACAATGAAAATTGTAAAAGCGCTATATAAATAAAGTTGAGTTGAGTTGAGTTATGATGCCACACTTTCCAAATAAATTGCTATGGTTTCATGCCTTAATACTTAATCCCAAAAATAAAACCAAAATTTTCACTGCTTTCTTACCCAATATACGTAATCTTTTTTGTAGCCTAGCAAGACTACTAAATAAAAATAAACTGCAATAAATGTTATAAGAACTGGATACATTTACCAATAGAAGTGGAATGATCTACACACAAACCCCAAAACACATCAACTTTTGAGGCTCACATGCTGGATTTTGGATGGATTTCTAAGTATTTGAAGAGCAAGACAAACAGTTAATATAAGGAAACATTGGTAGGTCATGAAAAAGACCCCATAAGACAATATTTCAAATAAGACTTCAATCTAAAACTATAATGCTGCCATTTTTGGTGGCGTTATTGGTCTTTGCTTGATTTATTGCACTGTATATCTCTCGAAACTATACACAATTTTCCAAGCAGCAGCAATAACGTGTACACAGGAGAATTTAAAAACATATTACAGAAGTCAAGCTCTCCAGAAAATATACGGTTATGAAACACATGGAAACTACAGACAACTTGCTTATTGAAGGTGATGGAAAGTCATACAATATTGCATAGTGCTAAAAGCCAGAAAGCTCCAGCTCCTTAAAACCCCCCAAAAAAGGAGTACCTATTCTTTAGCACAATGCAGATGGGATTAGTTTTCTAAATAATGTTTAGGTACTCTAAATCTACAAACAAATACGTATGTCAGACTCCTTCCTATTGTCATTTATATAAAGTATAATTTCTCCGTTCGAGATTTGATTTTCACACGAGGGTGACAAATTATTTATCAGATGTCCGGTCAGCAGTTATTATTCTGTTTGGTTTTGATTGACATGTGCTTGAAAGAGAGGCAAGAAGCAGCGACGGTGCCACAGACAGAAGTTCAGACCGTTACTGCTGTGTCTCTTGTTAAGGGTCCCTCTGGCTCCCTCTGGACTTGCCCTTTGGTCCCTCAGTGGTCTAGTGGCCTCCCTGTGGACCTGACTCGATCAATGCACGGAGAAACCCATTAAGAGCCACGGCATCACGAGGGGACGGGGCCAAATGCACCCTTAACAAAAGAAAGAGTGGCCAACGCCAGTTGAGTTAAAATGTGTATGGGTGCTGTGGGGGGCGAGGATATAGACTAGGGGGTCTTGCTCTCTTGTCTAGATGGGACCTGACAATAACGTGGCCCTGCGGAGGCCACTTTGTCAAAGAAAAGGGCTCTGAATGGACTCGGTGCACTGGTGCAATTAGCCATCTACAGATCCAAATATATCTCCCGGATTGTATCAAGACAACTTGCATCCCATTCAATACGTACGCCCCACAAACAAGCTTTTGTCCCGCCTTGAGGTACTGTAGATGCATCCTGGGCAGCTATGAATAGGTGGCCTAGTACATTTTTCTGGGACTGTCTCCTGGATAGTCTCGTCATAGCTTAACCCCTTTAAAAAAATTAAGAAGAGCATAAAGTGATATTGGATTGGCTTGCAGCCTCCTTGCTTAAGAAAGGTACCCTGATTATAGTGACACTCTAAAAATTACATGTTCCAGGATGTTGAATTCTTGGAAATATACATACTGATAAAACATACTGTATACCTTAAATGCGGTACATTTGTCCTGGATAAAAGCTTCTGCCAAATGCATAACTTTAAGGTAAATGGATTTCCTCATTTCACACAAATGTGCAACACTCAAAATACTTCAGTCGTCTTTCCACAATTATTCTTCCCTGCACGTCTGTACATAAACCTTTAAGCATGCACACACACGCCTGAAAGGAAAATGTCTGCCCTCAATCAACGAAGTGACAAAGAAAAAAAAATCAAACGCAACATGGCCACAGATTCACAACTAACATTAAACACATCACAAATAACACATTCGCTAAGACGGTTGACTCGGGGCCCATACTGCTCAAGTGCTAATAAATGGGTGCTAGTCTCTGCCCAGCAATCAGTAGCTCAATAAGTAATAACCATTCACCTTGGCTAGTTCCACACCATTACACCAGCAGTGCTGATGAGTCAGGAGACACTGCAGACGCGGCAATCACTGACAGATTGCTGTGGGGGGTTGAAAGGAACGGAGAAAAAGAGAAGAGTAGACACAGCATGAGAAAAAGAGAGACCTGCAAAGACAGAGAAAAAGATGGACTCTGAGAACGTGGACCTAATGGAGCAATGATAAGGTCCAATTTCGACATTTCTAGATGGAGCTTTTTAAAAGAGACAAAATACTACATTCACAACCACAAGAAAGCTAGCTAGCGCACTTCAAATAAGCCTTATTGTGGTTTCTCCATCCTGCACATGTATTCAGATGCATTCCTACGCTAACGCCCATGTCCCTCTTTTCCATCTTTTATTGTGTCCCCAAGTAGAGAAAGGAGAGAGAAAATCATCTTTTGTAAATCTACTCGGTGGCCATCTTGGTAATGCTCCTGCATGTGCACCTATTTCCAACCATGGCAGTACAAGTCAATTTGAATGGGAAAGAACAGAAATCTGTCAGAAATGTGACAGAAAATGTATTTTCAAAATTTTGATTCTTAAAGGAATAGTTCGCAGAAAAATGACAATTGTCTCATAATTTACTACAGAATTTACCCCATGCTATCCTATGGCTTTCTAACACATATAACAGTTAAATTCAATAATATCCTGACTCTTAGCTTTATAATGTAATTGAACAGGGGCTACGCATTTGAAGCTCTAAACTGCACATCCATCCATCCATCATAAAAGTAATCTTTAAGACATCACTGGGTTAATACATGTGACCCTGTCTGTAAAATCCTCCTTGAGTCTTGAGTCTCAATCTATTTATGAGATTTTGAGCATCAAAGTAGTAAAAGCCAAAGAATGACTATATGTAAAATTGGTTATGTGTTTATCGCTGTAAATGATTATATTATAGATTTTGAGAAACAGTACTCAAATTTCCATATATAATACTGAAATTAATTATATTATTGACACTAAATTTTGTTATTTTGCCAAAGAAACAGCAGATGTTGGCTTCCCAAACACTGATTCCAATCTTTCACATGTCCTTGTACATGTAAATAGTCAGTATTTAAAAAATCAAGGTTGTACTTTCACAGAAAGTTTTTTACATTGTGTTTAATTAATTTATGCAAAAAATACCTCTGGCTGGCTTTTACAGGTAGTGTCACAAATGTCTTCTGAAGCAAAACTATATAGAAAAAAATAAAATATATTATTGCCTTGACGTATTTGTCCAAATAGAGTTATTTACATATTCTTATTCTGTGACAACTTCTCATTCTGTGACAACTTTTTTTTGCATTATGTGGTGTTTTTTTCCTTTACATTGTGTACATTCTGGGACATTTTTAGAAAACAAAAAGGTTTAATCTACAAAGTCAAATAGAATGCAAAAATTGCTCGTTTTCTCAAAACTACTCAACATGCAGAAGGTTATAATTCCAAAGTGATGATATTTCAAATAATATTTGAAACTTTTTAAATGACAAACTTTGGTTTCCGGTATGGTCGTATAGACATTAAGTGAGATCGTTGAGTGCTGCCTCAAGTGTGACCTCTGACCTCATGCATAACATAGTCGTATCGTAAAGCTCATGGAATTGTTCTTCCCCTGTGCTTCTGCATCTGTCAATTCTCAAGTGAGCTGTAAAATATTCCTTTACATCGAAAACCAAGGCTGCTAAGGATGAGGAAATAAAATAAACACTGTCACAGCACCTTTGACAATAAGATCTTTAAAATAGATTACTATAAAATAGTTTTTTCTTCTACGTTAAGTATTTCCACTGATCGATGAATGTCCTGCAAACAAAGCGAATGGTTTGGCCAACGCTTTACTACATCTACTAGCAGACAGTAGACGGTACTTCCACACCTCACCCCTTCTCAAAAAGTTCATCAATACAATGATCTTAATTGAACAAATGCACTTTATACGTGGCTGAGATCGTCCGTTCATAATGCAGGAAAAAAAACAATGTTAAACCAAACACTAGTGTCTTAACATACATTAGCCCTTACGCATGGCTCTTATGCATAGTCCAGTCATATAGAGAATAAATGACCGGTCAACCAGACACTCCTGTATTTGACCACAAGTGCTGCTGATAGCAGCCATACATCTATACCACAATAGACTTTCAGAGCATGATGTCCCCATATGCGGCCTGTTCAATAGCTCTCCGCCACCATCTAGAGATAGCGACATGGCGTCTGCGTTTATAATGAGAGCTGATGAGACGAGCGGCTACGCTCTCAGTCATTACGACCCATTGTTTTAGCTGATTATACCAACGGTGCGTCTGCAGCCCTGCCGACACATCATAATCAGACAAAAAGGCTAGACAAAACCGGCAAACCTACGCGGAGAAGAAATCGGCAACAACTCTCGCCTTGCATTCACTTTGCATGGCCTTTAACATTCTGAATCTGAACCCGAGCACTGTCGTTCAGAAACGGATTGCACAGGCAAAATTCCTTCTGCGTCAGTTTGCTCTACTACCGGAGAAGATTCCGTCTATATGGGTCTTAAGAGCACTTTGTCTGGAGGCGAGTCGGATCTCTCTGTGCAGAGAGGAAATGGTGAGGCAATCACATTGCTGACATGAGACTCCGACCGGCCCTTCATCCATTACAGGGCTTAAAGGGAAGACAAGGCACTTGTGCATCGAAGAGGCCATGTCATCCAGGATGTTTTTAATGTGCTGCCATTAAGCTGGTCAATAGGTTCCCAGATGTCCACCTACTCAAGAAGATCCTCCTCTCTTTTGAAACTCCAGCAGCAGATTGTAGTTGATCGTATAGCTGCGGTTTCGGTGGAGATGGCCTGCGAAGACGTTTTAGATGCATCAACGGAATGTTGAGGTAATGCCCTAATCGGATGAAAAACACGGGTGGACTTAAACGTGTTCACGTGCAGCTCTGTCCGAGAAAATGAGATCGCATTCGGCATCGATCCATAACACTTTCAGAACACTTTAGCTTCTTGTGTTACGCTGTGAATTGCATCCATTTAATGAAGTAGAGGCTCTGCGATGATCTGACGCCTCACGCAGACAGCAGACGCTCGGTCACATCTCACAGACATACGTGGTTTCAGCGTAATCATCACGTCTGACTGGAGAACTCGGGGATTCACTACAGAACATAATTTGTCAAACAAACAGTCAAAGCTCAAGTAAATCATGATACATTTTCAATCTGATAAAGGATGTTGAAAATTTGCACTTTGCAAAAGAAACATTTGCTGTGTCTGAAACCGCTCTCTTTCCCTATCCCTATCTCCTTATTTTCTACTTTAAAATATAAAATACTTTTGAAAATATGAAATGAACAGAAGTATATTAAATATATTAAACGTGATATATCATAATGGCAAATAAATGTGACGGTCATTTTGTTCTCTTTATTTTAAAGTAATACAATTAACGTGACAAATAAATGAAAAGAACTTGGGTATTTTATAAAACAATCTAAAAAGACACACAGGTATAATATAAACTAATCGTTAAGTTTATGGCGAACGTCTGCGACAGTACTGTCAGATGCAGATTATATACTGTACATCAGTGTCCAAAACCACTCATTCATTTTCATTCACTTCTATTCTAAAAGCACTTATATCCAACATAAGCGCGATCCCAGCGGCTCCTGGTGACATATTAAAGATCGCGTATCACAGGCAGTTTCTGCCAATCTCATATTAATCTTGAGTGCCTATACAGTCGTATTGCATACGTCATATCTTCGAAGAGTATTTAGTTGATCAAATTTATAAAAGAGAGATACAGCTGTACGATTATTTCCGGGAAAACACGAGCTGCTGGAGGTGGGACTAGTGGGGAGAGTGGGGAGAGTGGGACGGAACTACAGCACGAGCAAGCAACACATCATCACATTATCCCTTCGTGTTTTGTACATTATGCACGTACATGCCGATTGCCAACAAAACACAGACGTATGACTTAGTTTGACTTACCGCGTGCAGTTCATGTCCGGAATTTTTTAGCACTGGGACCGCGCCATCTATCAGTTTTAAACGCACTGCAAATCCAGCGTTATATCCACCGTTTATATAACATCCATCACTGAAATGCCATGAACAAACAGACACACCTAAACTTCACATAATACAAAGGCTGCAGCGCAGCCTATCTTGACGCAGCGCAGATAACCATGATGGTAAGCGGTCTCGCTCATCGGTTGGCTGTGACGACACAGGGATCCAGAATTAGAAAAAACTTTCCGAAACAAGTTGGAGTGCTGGCGGAGTGTATTAAGTACAGAAATACTACGTCATACGTCCAACTTGTTTTTTAACAAGTTGACCATGTTAAGCATGAGAAGCCAGCATGTATAACAGTGTAAAGAAGTCAGAATACATGACATAGCATGATACCCGATCTTTGACGTCTTGTGAAGCAAATAGATCGTTATTTGCAATAAACTGAATGTAATTTATAAAATTACAAGCGGTTTTCTAAAGCTTACGCCAAACGTCCTGATCACACTTCCTGTTGCATAAATGACGTCTTTTAAAATCTGCACAAAATCTGCACACGCGTCACCCCTCTACGTTGTAAACAAACTGGTGTCCGTTCACTTTGAGATCGTGCATACGCAATTTACGCAACAGGAAGTGCGATCAGGACACATTTGGCGTAAGATGTAGAAAACCGCTCATAATGTTATAAATGATGTTCAGTTTACTGCAAATAACGATATATTCGCTTCACAAGCCGTAAATATGTCACCAGGAGCCGTGGGGATCGCGCTTGTGTTGGATATATGTGCTTTAAGAACGCTTGAAGGCATGGCAGCCATTCACATCCATTATATGAAGCACAGAGGGCTGCGGATTTAACTAGAAATTTTCTTTATTGTTCTACTCAAGAAAAAATGTCACCTACATCTCGGATGGCCTGGGGGGGTGAGTAAATAAACAGCAAATTAAATTTTTTAGGATGAACTATCCCTTTAATCTCAAGACATGTAATCTACTAAAATATGTAAAACAACAACAACAACACAAATGCATTTAGTTTTAGTTTAGACTACAAGAATAATTTGCATTTCCATTAGCACTGTTGAAACTGGGCTGAGGTTTTTAATAAATTCCCAGCATGCTTTGCATGGAACTACAAAATACATGTTAAAATTTGGTGCTATTTTGTTTCTCATAAATATGAAAAACTCAAATATTAGATAAGAAATAAGAGTCATAATATACCTAACAACTTAAATGAACCCCTTTCCTCTTTTTTTCTCTACAATGTATACGTGCATTGGCTAAACTATCATTTTTTTTTTTCAAAGAATAGGCAAAATTTATGATAAAAAATGACTAATTTTATTCCTGATTTGAAATACGGCATTAGAACTTATTGACCAATAGTTTTGGAGATTTTGATATTTCTGGAAATTGCAGCCCAGAGGTTCCCAATATGGCCACTAAGTTAAAGGGATAAAAATTATTTTACTCACAGTTGTTCAAGACCTTTATACATTTTGTGTTCTGCTGAACACAAAGAAAGTTATATGGAAGAATATTTGTAACCAAAAAGTTCTGGGTAGGGAAAAAACTACTATGGTAGTCAATAGTGACCCAGAACTGTTTGGTTTGCCACATTCTTCAAAATTATACAAGTTTGGAACTTGATCGAGAGTAGATTCGCCCATTCGCCTCTATACATCATGGCCTCCTAATCATCCCCATATGTACTAATTGGCTTCGTAACTCTGTCTCTTCTCCACCAATAAGCTGGTGTGTGGTGGGCGTTCTGGCGCAATATGGCTGCCGTCGCATCATTCAGGTGGATGCTGCACATTGGTGGTGGTTGAGGAGATTCCCCCATCCATGTAAAGCGCATTGAGTGTCCAGAAAAGCGCTATATAAATGTAACGAATTAATTAATTAATTTTTAAACATGGGCTAAAATTACAAAAAGCAATATCATGCATTCAAAGCAGAAATGTGCCTGAATGCATGTTTGTGTATTTCCGCACAGAAAAATCCTTTCCATAGTGTATGTTTGTGCAGGAACGCTTCCCGCTAAATGTCATTGGGTGTGTCTGTTGGACGTATGTGGGCTATTCAGGACCATCTCTCATGACACTGTAAAAGCTTTGGACTGCCTCAAAGAGAAAGAAAGGGCTAATTCACAAACAGAGAAAAGGACAAAGCGTTTCAGCATGTCCCACAGGGACGGGCCACAGCGGCGTTTGTTAATAACACAGCTTAGTAGTGCAATAAAACCCACTCAGCTAAAGAATCATTAGAAAATAGCCTGAGTCCCTTTAATTGTAAATCACCTTTAAGAAGTACCGAGAGAGTCATCGCTCAGCACATCCAATGAATAAAGGAGAAATCCATTAGCTGGCAACTTTTTTTATAGGAAATAGAAAATTCCTCAACAAAAGGCTGCAGGGAGAAGGGGGCGGTCAGGCTGAGAGGAAAGGGCGAGCGGATGATGGGGGCATGAAGGTTGTGTGTATGGAGGGATGGCATCCCCAGCAGGCAGTCTGGCATGTGCCAACCACTCATGTGTCAGCCCCGTATGCGGCCTTCTCCTGGTCGGGGGGTCTGATTTGGGACGGGACCTCTGGGGACAGCTCGGCCTGCTTGGAATGGGCACAGAGAGCTTATTAGAAATAAACAGACTGCTCTCTAGCATGCCAGTTTTAGAATTTAAACAAACACGTATAAATACAAAGACTAAGGCTGATCTGAATGCTAATGATTTTATGGTTAACAATCATTATTTTTATATATAATATGCCACCACAATGCTTAGGTGTGTTGGGTGGGTGGTTGCCAGGGTGTTGTGATGCGGTTGCTAGGGTGTGTTAGTTTGTTCCTTATTGGCTACAACAGTTATTGTACTGTATATTTTCACACATCAATTCGATCCTAAACCTACTTTATGGTCTACTATGAAAAGTGTATTAAAAGTATATTTTTCAAAATATTTTTTTATAATCATTTTGTCTGTAGTTTGTCTGATTATGTGCTAAAAAAAACTAAATACGAGCAATAGTAATGATGCTTGCCTCACCAGACACCAGCCAAGCTTGCATCAGATATTCTTTTAGTTTTTTGGCAATTTGGCTCAACTTACTTCAGGCCACGAGGTGTTTTTGTCATAACTATACCTTTTAAAACTTTAGGCTTTTAGAACCAATTAATGAGGTCTTCATAATCCAAAAACATCCCTCCATCTGAACAGAAGCAAATTAGGTAAACTGTGCAAAACATTTTTCAAATGCCACAAACATACATATAAAAAAGACAACTGATGAAAAAAGCCGGCAATTTCTTTACGATCCACGCGGGCGTTAGCGCAGCAAGACAAATGTGTGTTTGAAGTCAAGAGGAAGATTGTTTCAGTTTGTGACGGTGCCATTATTGTAAGCTAAAGATGAAAGCTTCGGATGCTCGTTCTCTCATCCTCCTACTTGCTATTGTGTGGCGCAGCTAAAACCCTGAATAAAAGATGTGTTGGGAAAGGAAAGTCAGCTGCTTTCCTCTGCCAAATAATGGACGGATCAGTGTGGCTGTTTTACCTGCAATTAAGGGAACTAAAAAGATAATTGTAGTAAAAGCACAAGTCAGATGAATAAGGTGATATTGTTCCTTCGTTGCGGTGGGCTCAAGACGCCACATTCCATTATCTGCATGATATATGACTCTCTCATCTGGCAAACTGAGCTTTCGGTAAGACGCAGTAAATATCGTAAAGCCTGCGGTATATAATGTTACGTTAATTGTATTAAACCACAGAATTACACCAATAACGTAAGTAGTGTGCGTTGCTGATCAAAACACAGTTTATATGACATGTTAAAGGTGAAGTGTCAGTTTTGTTCTTTGTTCAAATACTTTTTCTTATGAAAAATATATAAGTAAGCCATTACCTAAAAATGTACCCTATGGTTCTGCTTTTAAAATTTCTGATCTCTTTCATTTTTTTAAGAAACAATGAGATTAAGTGAAGGGTAAATGGAAAGATATTTCTCATGAAAAAAGACCCTGAAGTCTAACAAATGTCTCCATTAGAGTTTCAGAAGAGATCTCAAGTTTGCCAAATGTGCAATCAAAATTCAATATTATTAGAGATTTCCATATGAACACAAACATTTCTTATCAAATTTAGCCAAATTGAGATTATTTTATCTATCTATACGTTTAACCCTCTTAATTTGTTTCTATTATCTTTTATGAGAAACATATGAGACATCCGAGTTGATTCTTAAAGGGACAGTTTACTCCTCCAAAAAAATCTGTCACCATTTATTCAGCCTCGTGTCATTCAAAACCTATATATTACTATTTCTACTGTGGCACACAAAAGAAGGTATTTTGAGAAATGTCAATGGTTTTCAATGGAAGTCAATGGGGGTCACTGTTGTTTGGTCAGTCACATTCTTCAAAATATCTTCTTTTGTGTTCTGCAGAAGAAACTAAATCATACAGTTTTGGAGTGACATGAGTGTAAGTAAATGATGACAGAATTAAACTATTTATTTTAATGAAAAACAACTAAGAACTCCATCAAATTTCCTATGAAAGCAGAACAACCAAGCAAAAAACTCCTCTGGAGTGCAACAAGCATCCTTATTTCCCCTCCATCCAAAATCCCAGTCTATCCTCTGACTACACCTATAAATAAAGATGTTACAGGATTAAATCATAAAATTAAAACCCAATGGCCATGATTTGCAATTACATTTATGTGACAGACTTGGCATTGATCCAAAGCGACCCCCAACCTTTGGACTGCTAAAACAAAACTCAACCAACCGAGCTACAGGATCTGATGCACAACTGAGAATTCAACATGGAGGTCCTGAAAATCACTCAGGCTTCCCGAGTTCTCTGGGATGAGAACACGCACATACTGTTCTCAAAGGTGCGGGTGCTCTCCACCCACCCACTCAGCCAGCTAAGCACTTTCTCCCACAGTAATATCCTGCAAGAAGGTCCAGCTGTGCTTTCATCTGCTGATTTCATTAGGTAGAGTAGGTAGATATCAAGGATTGCATTATGCTTTCCTGTAATTCAATTCCCAGTGTTCCCAGCTGACACGTTCTTTGCATTTCCAAAGACACTTCAGCCTCCCCCACCGACGTAACATACCTATTCGCCAGCCCATTTAAAGCAATTTCCATCCGGTGGGAAAAGCTCAAGTCTGATTGGAAAGCTATTTATAGCGCTCATAAACGACAATGCGTCTTGACAGTGATGCTCCAGGTGGGCAACTTCCTTGTTGTTCGACTGCCAGCATGGGAGCCCCGCGCTGCATTGAAACTCTTCGGGAGTGACGTGGGCTATCTGCAGGAACGGGCCTTTGAAATAGCCAATATTCGAAAGGTGGGGGGACATCTAAAGGCATGGCCCATGAAAAATGAATGCAAAGGTGCCAAGTCATTTCCATGTGGCCGCACTGTAGAAGCCCACTTGTGTGACTAAAACATTTTTGACGGGTTGGCCAGGTGGAACAGAGCAGTGCAGGCATGTGGTCCACTAAGGACATCGAGAAAGGCGTGAATGTGGAGGACATGCTGATTCTCCCGCCTGTTAAGACTGCCCAGAGGTGGCCTGCCACTTTCAGAAGACAAAAGTGACGAACAGAAAAAGCTCACGTCAGTCAGAAACAAGACCGAAAAAACCCACCTCGATTTCTCTTTGGGATCGTTCACCCAAAAAATACAAATTCATCATTTACTCACCTTCATGTCATTCCAAACCTGACTTTCTATCTTCAGCAGAACACAAAAAGGGTATTTTGAAGAACGTTGGTAACCAAACAACACTGGCTCCTCATTGACTTCCATTGTATGGAAACAAACCACAGAGACATTTATCAAAATATCTTTTGTGTTTCACAGAAGACTCATAAACAGGTTTTAAAGCGACAGTTCACCCAAAAATTAAAATTCTGCATGAACTACTTACTCTCTAGTTGTTCCAAACCTGTATAAAATTCTTTGTTTGGTTGAACAACACACAGAAAGATATCTGGAATAATGCTTTTAACCAAAGAGTTCTTGGACCCGACTGACTACCATTAGTAGGAAAAATTACAATGGTAGCCAAAAGTGCCCCAGAACTGTTTGCTGTCCTACGTTCTTCAAAATACCTTATTTTGTGTCCAACAGAAGAAAATAAAATCCTACTTTGGTAGTCAATGGTGTCCAAGAACTGTTTGGTTATAAGCATTCTTCCAAATATCTTTCTATGTGTTCATCAGAACAAAGACATTTATAAAGATTTAGAACAACTCAACGGTGAGTAAATGATGAAAGAATTTTTATGTGTGGGTGAACTGTCCCTTTAAATGACATGAAAGTGAATACTCTATAGCAGTTTTTTTGGGGGGTGAACTAGAAGTATAGGATAAATATATAGCATGCAAATCTCATGGACATTTATGGTTCTTTTATTCTGCTTTTTGTCATTTTATGAGGCTTGTAGATATTCTTGCTAACATCTTTTTGTGTTTTATACAGGGCAAAAGAAAGCCAAACAGATCTGAAATGACACAAGGATTATTAAATGCTCACAAGCTTTCAGATGCATTTTGCCGTTGTCATGACAATCTTGTTTTCTGTCAACTGTTCACCAATCAGCAGTCAGCCTGTGAGCATCCAATGCACTATTTCCTGCTTTATACAATAACAACTGTTCTAGCTGTTCGATCGGACAACCTCATTTAACGGTCCAGTGGGTTTATTTCAATGGTTGACCGGGACAACAAAAATCCCAGCCTACTCCAACTGAACGTTTACAATTATATTCATGCATTTGCCAGACGCTTCTATCCAAATCAACTTACAGTGCAGTCAAGCTATACATTTTTATCAGTATGTGTGGTCCCTGGGAAGATACGAGTTTGTTTACATATGTGACAATTTGAAAGGGAAAATTAATAAACGGTGAAAAAGGATTTGAGAGAGTGAGCAAGTGAGAGAGAGAGAGAGAGAGAGAGGGTGAGAGAGAGAGATCCGCATTGGATCAAAAGTAATTATTCACAACAGGAGGCTGCAGAGTTAATTCGACCAATCAGAAGGAGGTACTAGGGGGAAGGCAACAGAGAGACGGAGATCCGAGAGGCGAAATCAAAGCAAGAAAACATATAAAATACAAAGCAATATTTACATGACTAATGTGTTTAAAATACCTCATATTTAGCTGTGGAATGAAAGAGCTCATTCCGGTTCATTTCATATTGTCGCCATGGGCAACCGCATGGAATGACCCACAAGCGCAGGGACTGCCAAAAGACTATCATTCTGTAAATGCTCATCACTTAAATCACTTCCTTTGTCATGGTGATTAAAAAAACAATGGCTATTTTAGAAATAAAACAGAGTACTGCTTACTGCACGGTATATACTGTATAGTGCACAGCACACTATTTTGTGAAAACAGCATGTAAAACAGTAGGAGGTGATAAACATTTCAAACAGTCTTATACTGTTTTATTAAGCAAGCTGTGCCTAGTTATCGTATTAAACATGGTTATTTTGCTTTTTATTCTAACATTGTGGGAAAAAAAATGGTCGTCAGATCAACTAATAGGTCAAAAAAGAGATTTTGGTTCATTTGTCACATTGAAAATCAAGGTTTACAGCACAAAAATGCACATTTTGACATATTTTGTAGCTCATCCCGTAATTTCATTTTTACAGGAAATGTATTTATTTCATGCATAGTCAACTAATTGCATTCTAGCAAAAGATGTAGTATGTATGGAAGTCTGCTATTTATACATCCACAGCCTTATTATGAATTACCGGAATCACTCAATGAATCTTTAACCCTTTTTTACATTGTGTCACATATCACAGTAATTAATAAATAAACATGTACAGCTTATTTATGTTATATAACATAAATTACTGTGATGTGTCAAAATGGCTAGAAAAAGGTTAAAGATTCACTGCAGTGATACAGTAAATTGATTCATCGAGTGATTCAAGTGATTCATAATGAGGCTGTAGATGTGTTCGAAAATAAATTACATACTACAAACTATTTTGCTAGAATGCGGTTTGTAGATTATGCAATATATGTTACCAAAACAGCACAAACCACAGAATGTTTCATATATGCAATACTACTGTGATCAATCGGACCGACAGCTCTTGTACTGCAAACCCGGAGCATGTGCGACAGACAGGGTTTTACCCTCCTGATCCTATTCTGTCATTATAAAAGAAGACAAGATCACTAATGACCCGTTAACGGGCAGACATGTGGTTGCAGAGGTGAAGGAGTGAGCAGATCTTTTTGTAAGTGAAAAGGCTTCCTTCCTCCTTCATCTTGTGATTATGTGTCAACATCAAACATGGCGACTGGCGCTCTACACCTGCTCGGCAGTGCAGTCCTTTGGAGCTAAGATTAAAGGGGCTTTTGCTCACCAGAGGTATAAAAACAGAGAAATGAAACACAGTCCAGGACCTGGAACACATCATATCTTTAATTCCTTCAGTTCTTTGTTCATTTAAATTAAAAAAATAGTCAGGTGTTGCTTGCTCTGAGCAAAGAAAGTGAAAAATAGAATCATTTGTGAAACGAAACACTTCAGAAAAAATATTTTGATCTTTTGAGGACTAGAGATGGAATATTATCATGCCATGTGATCAACTGCTGTTTTCTTTTTTTTTTTTAAGAAATTCCAGCTTGCTCCATATTAAGTAATACCAAATTATTTAACAATTAATCATTTAAAGGGTTGTTTTATAATACCAACACCATTATTTACACATTTTGAATAAAAAACTGTAAAGGGAATTGAATTACCAAAGACAATGATTTTAACCTGTCAATGGAAGTCTATGCTCTATGGGCCAAACACATTTACATAAAAGTCTATGGGGCAAGGCATCCCAGAGAATTTAAAGGGATGAATATCATGGGGAATGGTGCCCCAGGAAACTCAGTTGCTGACATTTTTCAAAATATATTTCTTTGTGTTTAACAAAACAAAGACATTTATACAGGTTTGGAACAACTTCAGGTTGAGTATGACAAAATTTTTGGGTGAACTATCCCTTTAAAAGCAGAAATGTTTTGCTCAGATAAGGACAAATTAATGTTAATGGTTATGTTAAATCTACTGGATGTAATTCTAAAACAATTTGAAAGTTTATGGTGCTGAAATGCCTTCCATAGACTAAATATAGACTTTTAAGTACATGTAAGTACAGAACAGTCACACATGACCTACTGTACAGCCATACATGACCAGTCCAAATCTGTTATAAATATTATCTCATTATTAAGCCAAAACACTGCTCAACCACTATCTTTTGTAAATTAGACAGAATATATTGGACAGAGAGCATTGTGGGCATTGTCTAGTACATGCCTTTAATAATTAGTACATACCATAATTCGACTATTTTCATTATTAAAGATCTGTCTACAAATCTAAATAACAGATACTGTAAAAACAAGGTTCAAGCCATTAATTCACCTAAACTGGGTCAACATGCACAACCATCCAGCAACAAACCCATCTCGGCCTCTCTGCATCCATTTAAAGATCACTTCATAGTTTCGAGAGTCTGTTTTCCTGTGAAATGGCACAATCACATCAAGTTTGAGTGTTCTATCATCTGTGAGAAAAGGTCTGAATAATTCACAGCCACAGTTACACATGCATGGTTAGAGTTGTCTCCTTGTTGTTCACAAAGTTCACAAAATAGCCGGCGAGCTTGAAGGCAATAAGTTTTACAAAATTGTGAGGTTCTGTTATATCCAGCGGCAGGAATAAAATGATGGGGGCCACTTAATTGTATTCTTAAGAAATCTATAGTGTAAACAAGCAATGTTTGTCAATGCTGTCTAGTTTCTTTCCACTTTCCACTGGTGATTAAAAATTCAGTGTGCGAATGTTTCAGATTTCACAGAAGAATGTTTAGGCCTTTGCTGTTTTGAATGTTGATGGAAATATATGAGGCCTTTAAAAAAACAATATCTGAATGTAACAGCCGACATCATAATGCACCTGTTCTATCAGGCATGGACACCTGTCTTATGATGAAACACATCTGGCAAATTTGTTTTGGCACAGAATCAACCAAATCTCTCTCGGTCTCTTCTATGTTTTTGCCCTTTTCACAGTTATTACCTTGAAGCCTGCCGATGCAGCCAGAAACCTTGTGAAATACAAATAAGATCAACCAATGTCTATCTGTTTCAGGCATAAAACCAAAAATAAGACCAGTAGTATAAAAAGAGAGAGAAATGCATGTCAGTACAAAAGGATGTTGTGTACCTAGTAAGGCTGAGAAAAACAGACACAGAATCGGCAGAAAATGATCTCTCAACAGAAAGACATTCTCAGTTAGAAACTACAAACACCTGATATATGATTCTAAAGACAACAATGACATAACCCAACAACAGCTTCTACAACAGCATGTCTGCCAATCAAAACAGTTAAACACAAAGAAATGTTGTGGTAAGAATTTAACAAAAACCTGTTCTTTATACGAAAGTGTGTGAACTTACAGAGGTTTGGTGGTCAACATCCAGGCCTTCTTTGTTTTCAAGAGAACTGCTGTTGACTGCAAGCTTTTTTGAGCTTTGCTCAACAAAATGGCTGACCAACAATCCATCCCCTGCTCTTAGAATATTAAGTTCCATAACAGAAAAGAATACAAAGTTAGACTATAATTTGAAAACCAAATGGTTTTCATACATCTCTTGATGCCATCGTTTACCTGAATGCTAAAAGGTAAAAACATGTGAATGCACACAAAGCACAATCTTGGAATGTGGTGTCAAAGAATGAGGACGAAGTGTTGACATGAAAACACTGACTCTTCTTTGTCCAAAAAAAAAAAAACAAGTTTCCACCTAGGACCGTGTCGATGTTGGCTCTTACGTGTGAAACTTAGAAGTAAAAACCAAAGTAGAGCCCAATCGTTGTGCCTAAGGCACAAACTTTCTTTGGCTCTTGTCATTTGTAGTTCCAAATACATGTATTCTTTCCAAAAGCAAAAAAACAGAAACACTAGTAAGGCTCCACAAACAAGTCGCTTAAAATGACAAAAAACCTTCTGAGATCAAGACGCTTCGGTCATCCAGAAGTTATGGTCATCTGTTGGCGTAAACAACTTCAAAAGTCCAATCCAAAAACAGAGGTATGGCAAAAATCTCCCAGAATTTTTTTCAGGAACAGCTCGCTAATCATGATACGCGCCCCTTTGCCCTTAGCTCACTGCGAAATATAATGTACGTTTCTTTTTAGATGTTGTTTTTTAGCCCTAAAGCTGAGCTCCTACACTCGGGGTATTTTTGATTTCCTTTGCGCAAAGCAGAGCAAACAGACAAAGGGAGCTGCGATTGAAACCTGCCAAGTCTCGCCTGGGTTTTTTCTGCCGCTTCTCTCCCTCTCTGCTCCAACACTCTCGGCATGGCAACTTTCCCGAAAAAACCCTGGCGGAGCTCCAGCCTGTGTCTGCCTGTCTGGGTCCCCCTCCCCAAAAAAGCGCCAATTTAGGCAAATTGATCAAAACGAATCTCAAATTAATTTCTCTTCTCTGCCATTTCCCTGCCCCCACCATCCAGATTCACCCCTCCTTCCTTTCCAGATGCACATATGTGAGGACATTGGAATGCCAGTCATCCCAATCTCCCCGGTGTCCCCGCATCTCCAACGTCCCTCCTTCGACCGCCCATCCGCTCCATCTTTGTTAGCCATCGGCACTCAAGAGTTTTTCTGTATCTCACCTACTCACTTTCAAATCTGTCTTAGCGGGGAAAATCCTACTGCTATTCTTCTTTTCAGCGCCACATCTATTCACCGCGTGCCAAAAACAGTACCTCCTGTGCAACTACTGCCATTTTCGGGGGCATGGCAACAAAGCTGTGCCAAAGAGCAACTGCATCAGGGATGCACTTCCAAGAAAAAAAAACTCATATGGAACCCAAGCCATAACATTGTACTCATGTGTAAGCACTGCAATACTGTTGCCTTTTGACATTTAACATAGCAAATGGACTGGTCCATATTAGATTTATGAATCACATCTCTTGATATATTTTATTATAAGAATTTCTACTTTCTTAAAACATTGTCAAAAAAGGTGTTTTTCTTGTTTTAAGCATATACGTCACAAAACTTTGTTAGATATTTGCTGAAAGCATGAAAAATGTTGTTGTTTTACATTTTAAGGTAAAGTGTGGACTTCCAAATTTAAAAGAACTTCATTAACTTATCGACTCACAATAATATAGTGGAATACAAAATGTATTCAAATTTAAGAGACCATTCCAAATGTTCATTTAATTTCAACAAAATCAATCTCAAAGTCATCCAACATAAAAAATATATATTTTTACATGTAAATATTACTATTGTATAGCTTAAAAGTGAATGTGAATTTGTTTTCTTTGAAGTATTTAAGGTCTGAACAATACGTTTCGTTTGTTTTCATTTTCTGCAAATAAATGCAAATAGAAATCATATTTTTTTACAATTTGGGAGAAATACTATTAGTAATTTACAGAATAAAACAAAAATGATCATTTTACCTAAACGCATACCTATAAATAGTAAATTTGGAAAATCTGAATATATTTTTTCTCGTGGCTCTATATGCTGTGCCACAAATAGATTAGATATGTCACTTGTTAAAATTAAAATCACTTAAAAAATAAATAAAATCTTCAACATCTCTTACGAAAACATAAGCAAACTTTCATTACAACCCCTAACCATTTTAAAGCCATGCATTTCAAAATGGGGAGTGCTGGCAAAATATTTAAATATTAATTATACAAGAGCACACTGGAGAAGTACACTTCAAGTACACAACTGAGTGTTATTAAACCTGAAAGAACTAAAACAGTTCCTAAGCACACAAGGTAAGCGCCCACAAAGTTTTTAGAGCTGCAAAGCTGTTCAAAGAGACATCATACTGCCCTAAGCTCTGATCTTGCTCCTCCATCTGTTCTGTGGTCTGTAACCTTCATCCAGGTTCATTACAGTTTCAAAGCCAGGCACGTGTGTGTCAGTGTTGCGGAGTGTTACCTGGCAACCTTCCAGCTCAGTGGTGGAGTCCCGTTGCCAAGGGGAAGCCTAGAGACGCGAGAGCTGATAATCAATTTACTGCAGTCTGATCGGGTGGATCTCTGCATGGGCACGCTGCGTGCCATTGCACTGAACGCCAGTGTGAGTCGCATGTCAAACTGCCTGCGGATGCTCCATAGACGTTTCAAACACATACATACTCGCAGCTTTTAAGCTTATTGTCACCAATCATCACCTACTCTACAGATTCATTTTAAACGAAAATGAATCTGCAGCTGTCAAACACCTGCATGCAAAGGCAACGTCCAAAACATTAGGGGAAAATGTCCCATCAAACCTGATGATACAAGGTTGTGTATTGTGTTAGGGCTGAACGATTAATCGAAATCGAATCGCAATCGCGATGTGAGACGTTGCGATTTGCTAATAGGAAACGCGTCTGTTCCAAGCCCGCTTTGAGCAGCATTCTTGCTAACCAACTGAGTGAGCGCACCTCCGTTATGCCCAATCAGCACTGCCATAGCCAACTGCGTAAACGTCCGACATTAAAAAAACAAACAAACAGAAGGCAGGAGAGAGAGTGTGTGTGTTATTATGGCATCTGCAGAGTCAGATCGATCATATTAGGCAAATAAATACTAAAGAACCGTCCAATTCAGAAGACTGCACACACAGCCTGTTTCATACTCGCGCGTCTCTGCCCCGCGTTGCGCGTCTCTGCCCCGCGTTGCGCGTCTCGCGGACGAGACGTTTAAACTTGACACGCACACACAGCCTGTTTCGTAATGACGTTTAGTACTTGAGTCCGGCACCACACGGGCATCTGGCAATATGGACGACGCTTGACGCACGCGCACCCTGTGTCAACTCACGCCTATCTCCGCGTTTCAAACAAATGTAAATTCTATCTAACTGTTTTGCTAATTTCACTTGGATGAAATTAAACATTCAGCACATTTTCTACTTGTTTTAAAAAATCCCACATACTTAAAAAATAATAAATCAGCCTATGTAACCTATGATCTATTTTAATAATTCACTAACACAATAGAAAATGTTATGGATTTAAGGGTTACAATGGGAGTTGTATTTGTTTTAATGGAAACTATAATAGTGTACACTGGTATTTGGATTCTATTGGTGTGATGTAATCTGGAAGTTGGGAACCAATTGAACAACAGTAAGCCCTATTTGAATAATGCCCGAAATACACTACAAAAATGAATTTTGTAATGGTTTTAATAGAAACAATTAGAATTTCTGTAATGTTTTTTTGCTTTCTTTCAGCAGGGTAACTATACCCATACTGTGCTCCACACAACAATATTGAGCTGAAGCTTGAATTAGAAAAGTTAAAATCGCAAATCAAATTGCAATCGCAATGTCTGTCAAAAATATCGCAATTAGATATTTTCCCCAAATCGCACAGCCCTAGTATTGTTGCAGCTATACTAGCTGTTTGAACATATTAACACTTTGGGGTGTAACAATATCGAAGTACCGCATAACACAATACCAAAAAAATAAGCTATGGCGATATATTTTTTAGCTTAAAATTCTGTTTTATTTTTCAGTGACAGATCAATTAATTTTTTTATAAGAATTACATACAGATAGTTCAATTAAACCTTGTTGTCAATTCTTTAACAAAATAACAAAAGTTACTGAAAATCGGTAATGTTTTGGGAAAAACTGTCATTTGAGTGCCAGTTTCATATTTTGTCAAATACCGTGATACAATAGGAATCGCAAACCCAGAATCATGTATCGTATCGAATCGTGAGCTGAGCGTATCGTTACACTCCTATTACCACTGTACCCTTGAGTAAGATTATTTCTCCTAAAAATGTACATCTTGTGCGGTTCTCTTTCAAGCAGAACATATACAGAGAAATGTTGAAGAATGTAAAATAGGATATAAAATGTTCATTTTAGGAGAACAATTTTTTTAAGATAGCTTCAGTGTGATTAACTCCCTTTAATAATTCTGAAAAGTTACTTTGAATAAAAGTGGCTGTTTTTCACTTCAATCTAGTTTCCTGTGACGTGAACCAGAATATTGTGAACACAAATTCAGGCAGTGAGACATTGAGGACAAAATTACCTGCAACAGATTACAAGGTTGCACATTAAATGGACCTGCTATTTGTCAACATCACTATATATAACATGCTGTGACCAATATATTTTTTCTATCATGCATTTTGTTTTAGTTGTTAGAAAAGTGCAGAGCCATGAATAGACTTTTTGCAAGGGCTATACGTAACATAATTATGAAATATTTAAATACAAAACAGCATAAAGGGTACACAATGAAATGTTTTACCATTTAAATAACTAGAGACTAAAAAAATACATTTCAGGTAAGCATACCGAGCAACCAATGTAGGGTATACAGTGGGGGTTTCTAGAGAGTAGGGTGCGCTGGAATGATTTTGACAATGGGAAATCCTTAGAAATGATTAAACCCCAGTGTCTTCTAAACAATGACTAGGAGCTAGATGATTTATTTTTCTTCTCTGCTGAATGATGTCACTTAACCGGTTTGATTTAGGATTCATAGCAAGCCTGCTGTTCCCATCAGAGCTCTTCAGTCTCCTCAAAGCAGCATTTCCATTTTTATGTAAGCGACTGAGTCAGCTGTTTGCTGCACTGCAAGTGTGCCTTTTATTGCCCTTTACTACCCTGTGCTCCTACCTCTGAGGAGAACGATATTGAATATTTAATGCCAAGAGTGTTAGACATATTACTCAGTAAAAGTACTTGAATAACATTTTGTTTTACCTTGTTTTCCCTAATAAATTGATGGGGGAAATATTTTTCAAATGATGTATGACTTATTCCTAGATGTCAGGAAAACTAAATGTATCTTCAAATAGATGGCTGAGTCAACAAATAAGAGTTTAATTATGAGTGACCATCTAAAATATAGCGAATCCAATGTCTAGAGCAAACAAAAATGGGATTAGATGGTTTCCGTAACGTGTCAGTACTGAGCATGCGCGACACGCAGAGCGTCAGTGAGTGTAAACAAAACCCAGCTTCAGCCCCAGAAAAGCACATCACATCTTTAATGTAGTTACATTTCTTTTCTCTACGTTCTGCACTTCTGTAACTTTAATAACGTTGTACTTCATTGTGACTGAGGACTTTACAGCGATGCCAGACCAGGAATCATTTTACGTGTTAACGCTGACAACTTGCATAGCCGCGTTAGCACGTTAACGACAAACTCAAAGTCTGTTAAATTCATAAATACGGTACCTGATACTTTCATACTCTGCTCTCGTCCCGGTAAAGCTTCCTCTGGAGATGGCATTTGCACTTTGAAGGACATATCTCCCATCCTGCTATGGATAAAACTACGCCAAAACAAACGCACCGGAGTCCGCGCTACCATGAGGGCAAACACTCTGCACGTGCTGCACTTGCGTAACTGCACGGTTACACAAGCGCGCGCAAGCCGGGTTACTTAACAACTGCTTTTTGTATATGTTAAATAAGAGCGCTTTAATATATAATAATGATCATTTTAACCTTGCGGAGGATGTTCTGTTTATGTTTTGGTCAAGTGATAAAATACATAAAATTGAGCTGGCATTTTTGAGCTTTGAATGGAATAATACATTTTAATAAAAATGTAAAACTGTAACGTTGTGTTTGCACGTTTGTTATTTAATTATATACAATTGTATACATTTCTTAGAAGTCACACATTTCTTATATAAATTTAAGTTATATCCATAACATGTAAGGGCATGTTGTATGTAGGCTATATTATCATTCTTTTTTTTTATATATTATTTCAGGAAAATCACACCAAAGTGTGAAAATATTAACCCAAACACATCACATTATCCATATAAATCCTAAAGCATTTTCTTAAAAGTCCGTAATGAGTAGCAATGCAAAATAATTAAATAAAAACAAAACAACCAAGATGAGACATTTCTTTGTTTAATACAATTCTCAAGCCCTTAAAGGTGTTGTCTGTCTGAGAGCAAAGACGGTGTCTTCATTCATGTGTCGTCAGCATAAGGGTGGATTGAAAAGCTTTACCATCTGGAGTTCACTGCGTGTCGAATGTGTTTGTTTGAGACACGCGTGCGGTAGACGACAGTCCTCCAAAACTTCAACACAAGAGAGGACCTTGGTGACCTTAAAGAAAGCGCAGGGACAGATACATAAAGGCAACAGATGACTGCAACGGATAGATAGATAGATAGATAGATAGATAGATAGATAGATAGATAGATAGATAGATAGATAGATAGATAGATAGATAGATAGATAGATAGATAGATCAGTGTTCGACAATAAATCAATGCGGCATGAGGGATGCGCGTGCGTGGGGGATGGGACGCAACGCGCAGATGACAAGCCACATGGAGTCGACCTTCTTTTTGGACATAATTTGATAAACTACTTTTATAAAGGTTTAATAACGTGTTAACGAAATATTTGTTTCACGTGGAATCGTTTATGTGAAAGGATTAACAATAACTGGAATAATGGCCCACGACCTTGTTTCGTTATGAGGTTTAGTGAATTTATTTGTTGTGTAGCATTCCATAAGAGTAATCATTTTTGTGTTGGGGTTATAAAATGTCAAGCTGTGGGTTATTGTGTTGTTTTTCGGTTTATAGTTGAGTTTAGTATTCTTGTTTGTCGTTTTAATTGCACAGGCGATGGTGTGCATTAAGAATATATGCCACAGAATAAACAAGCCCACTGTTTCGTGCATTAAGAAAACGCATTGTTGTGCATCAAGAAAACTCCAACTGTTTCAAGATATTTTCCAAACGGGGACTTGTTTAAGCCGACAGATGCCACCTCTTTCCACCAGAGTATAATCCTCTCTGAAGGGAACAGAGGAGCAGGACGGAGAGCTTCAGTATCTGTGATAAACTGGGCTGCTCTCCTCCTCTCTGTCAGATCGCGCTCTGCATCACACCATTTCACATGATGACCGACTCCGCTTACAAGCATCGAAAGCTCCTGCACTGGCTATCTCTTTCTAACAAGCCTTTGGTTTTCGTTCATCACGAAGAGATTTTTGTGCTCTAACACTGCAAGGGGAGATGATTTATGCTACATACAGCAACATCAAGGTGCCCCGTGCGCAAAGGCGTGCAACCGTTTGATGGTTTTGGAACGACGCTCTTCAGCATCGACAGGCTTGTGGACATTTCCCCAAACTGGATATATGGACAATAATGTTCACGGGGGATAAAACCTATTGTTTATTCCCGCGTCGGAAGGTGTGTTTGTGTAAGTTTTAATGAATGCAATGATTGGTTAATGATAATTTTTCAAATCGTTAATTTCAACAAACTGCGTCTGTTTTATTCGAAAAAATCTTTAAGCATGTTTCTTTTCTGCTTTTAATGGCAAGAGCCGACTGTAAATGCATTGAGGTGCGACTGTATCAAATTATGACAGGCTATATTAATAGGTTCTTTGATTTTCAGACTGAATGGACGTCAGGACACTCGAACCCATCGCCTAATTAAAAACCAATTTTCGGGGACTCGTTTTCCTTTCTGTGTATGGCGCAAGGTTGGCTTTGACAAATGGTCCCCTCCACTTTTTTTCCCCAATATTTGGTTTACCCCTCCTGATGCAGGTGCTTTCAACTGCCCCCACCTTCTAACATATACCCCGCCCGACCCCCCACGCGAGGCGGCGGTGTCTTCGGTTTAGTCCAACAGTTTCCCCCATTCTTTCTTACCTCTGCTGCATTTTGCATGAGCTATTTAGGTCATTAGCATTTTAGCGTATGCAAGACTTGACAAAGCTGGTGAGGAGCCAGATGGGCCCTCTACTATTTTTTTTATCTCATGGGAGTTGAGCAAGGGACCAACTGCAGCAAGCCATTGAGCGCTTTCTTTTTACTGCCATCACTCGGGCCTTATGTTGCACCAACACACGATGGGGAGATGCGCACCGTCCTGTGGAAATAACGAGCTCGTGCCATTCGAACGGTTTCTAAAAATAGGTAATGTAATCAATGCAACGCTTGCATTTATGACTTCTTTGGGTTTTTTTTACATTATATGTTATTTTTAGAAGGCTGACAAAGTGGTATTGTTCTGGCAAGCGATGCACCGATGCTTTAGGGATGCATGACGCTCGTGAGATGTTGGATGTTACGCCGGTCGACAGAGGACGTAGACATTTTGGTGCAACATCGTTGCTGTCGTATAGTTGTGCAATTGTGAATATTGAGGCTGAAAATAGGCCCGCTTCTCTTCGTGTTCACAGCGGACCTTGATTTAAATGTCCATACAATTAAGGCACGCGGTGAATGCCAAGAGAGATGGCAAATATCATCGATGACTATTTTTGACGCAGACAGACCATATCTTGCTATGCATGACGTTTTTTTTTATTTTTTTTTATAGGGTTTTATGAGAGCGCGAACGTGTGTGTAAAGGCGAACCGACGCATCAATGCGGCCAAACTGCATGCGTCTATAGATTTTTGCAAATCTGTTAGAATTTTGCGCGGAGCAAATGTGGTCATCATTCCACGTTATGAACAAATGAACCCTTACAGAAGGGGATCACACGACTAACTAGAGGTTTTCTGAAATGCATTTAGTTATTTACTCTTTTTGGTCTACTTATTGAGCATTTTAATAAAAAAATCAAGTTTTAAAGCCTTTTGCCTACGCAGACGGTGAAATACGGATTGATAGGTTGTGAGGCCTACAATGACAACAAAATAAAACAGACAAAACGTACCTGACTGCTGATTTTCACACGGTGTCTGTCTCACATAAATGACAGTGTCAGTGGACAGCAGTGTGCACTTACAGTGACACTTGTAATGTGTCCTCATTGTAAGGGCACAAAAATGTATGACTGTTCGTTTGAATCCATGATTCTGAAAAATCTGTAAACAATTTGAGGTTGTCAATAAAATCACATATTCACGAAACAGACATTAATTTCTTTTTTCCACGCAACCATTTACAATTTTTTTGATGTATGAATTACAGTTATTTTTTACTGAAACCCTAACTTTATTCTGAAATTATTGTGCACGTATAATTCACACAATAAATGTTGATGTTTAGTATTTAGGCTGCAGGCCCATGCTTGGATGCGTAATTTAGAAACGGTTATAGAAGTTTACGCGCTTTAACTGCGTTTTACGTGACATCTCAGAGAAATTCTTAGTTTTGTCAAAAAGCAAAAAAAGGTTAAATACTAGTAATAACGTAAAAAAAAAAACAATACACATCATTCATCTAGATATATTTCTATGGTGATAGAAACGGAAGCGGATTTCAAATACCCAGCCATGTTGAATATACATTGAATTCCAGTTTTTATCATCTTTCATATTCACTTCAATATTGTGAAGTGGTACAATTTTTTGAGAGACAGATGTACATCCAAATCAATATTTCATATAATCTCTCCATTTCTAAGATATTCATTAACCGTGAATCTCATTTTCAAGGTCGTTTATATATAGATAAAGGCTACTTTTGGAAATATGGGCCTATGGCTTTTGAAAAATCGCTTTTCACATATGAAACTAAAACTCCATCAAACGTAAATTGATTCCGTTCGTCGTCATCATCAAAAATAGCAATGCTATTGTTGCGACTCATAAATGTGATTTAAATACGAATCCTTTTCGATCGATCGAATTGCGGTCTTTATCTTACACATTAATACGAAATGTTTATGTTATTGACAGGCTTTAACCGAGGACGCATAACATGTTATTTTGATAACGCGAGAATCAAACAAACGTGTGGGCCTTCTGTGCGTTTAGAAAGATGTGAATGTCGTGTTTCCTCCGTTTTTAATTGTTCAGTCAAGTCAAGAGATTGTCAGGATGTCATTTTACAAAACGTGCACTTTAAGTTTCGGATAGAAAGATGCTAAGTGCGTTTTAATGTCGCATATTTTGCTTTACAAAGACCGCAACCTAAAAGCAAGACACTAACATGCTCGAAGACATTGCAGATGGAAAAAGACAAGTGATGAAGAACAAGTAGAATTTGTTAGCAATAGGCCTTTTCTGATGTGCGAGCAGCGGCCTTGTGGCAAAGCCTATATCCTTTAAAGGGTATTTAAGGACAGCCTATAATGTCAGATCACCCTCATTAGACAGAGGTGTAGACTAGCCTACATTAGCATATTTCATCAAAGAATATTTAGGTCGCAGATTAAATTCAGCTGCCCCTGTATTTCAATCAGCGACCCGGTAATTTTTGTAAATGTTGATTCTTGAAGGACGCGGGGACACAGTGAGCGCGTGACACAAATGTAAGTCATTTCAGTGGGATTTGCATGGGTGGTTTTTAATAAAAGCTTTTGGAATAAAAAGGAAGCTATAGGCCTATTTTAAAATATCTCAATCAAGACAGCAAACAACGCGGCAATTGCGATGATTAAAAACAATGCGATGTTAATGTTTGCGAGTTGATCACTTGACACTTTGG
This sequence comes from Triplophysa rosa, assembly GCF_024868665.1. NCBI lineage: Eukaryota > Metazoa > Chordata > Actinopteri > Cypriniformes > Nemacheilidae > Triplophysa > Triplophysa rosa. Next base: position 4,858,065 of record NC_079904.1, on the reverse strand, counting down.
GGCTCAAATACTGTGGCATGAAAATGTAGGACATTGGGACAGTTAACTATTTATTATGGTGTGTAATTTATGGTGAAAAAAAAATGGAGAAAAAACAATGCAACTCGAAATTATCAGTAACGGATTCAGTCAGGCAAATATTGCAGCGGCGAGAACCTGAAATCAAAACTACCCACAAATCCAGGGCTCTCTTTCATAGCCTACATATATTTTCGACTTATTTCCGGGTTTAGTGCATTTTCATGAAAGAAGTATCTGACACGAAAATAAAGATGAATGCTCTACATAACATTAGGGGCTATATTAGTTAAAATTGTACCAGGTCGACCTAGTGAGTGTGTGTGTGTGTGTGTTCTCTCACGCCCAACACGTTATGATCTCCACGAGGTGGCGTCGTTTGACAGGTGATTGTTATTTATCATAAATCGACTGGTCTAGTAAAAAATAATAATTAACTAGTGCATGTCTCTGAAAAGTAATTTTTGGAATTGATAACTAATATAAATAATATTTGGCACATTGGGCATATACCCTTCAGAACAGAAAGTAAGGGGAATTTTACAAAATTTTAAAATACCCCCAATAGAAATTGAACAATTGTTTTTCTTTCAGTTCAATATTTCTTTATAATTTGTCCAAAGTTTGCTAACAGAAATGTTCACGAGAACACTGACAATAATAATGAAATATTAGTCCTTTATTTTGTTTTTAAGTACCAAAATATTCAACTCAAATGAATAAGATGAACATCCTTCTGAACTCAAGACATTTTCTCTGTCATGACTTTCATCATGACCATCAGACAAAATACTTGCGATGCAAAAGATGGTCAGAAGATGATGAGTCAGAACTAAACATCTTTACAAAAGATAAATAATAAAGTGATTATATGTTTAAGCTAAAGAGTTGACATGTGAACGAGAGAAAAGGAAGAACGGGGTGATGACAGATATTGAAACAGATATTGTGCACCTTCCCCGATCTCAGTGGAAGGAGAATCCAGCTGACGGGAGACCTCCACACCACTGCGAGATAAATTTCAGCACATCCTGACATTCTGGGCTATGAGTGGTCTACAGAAAAACAAAAACTAATCATGATCAAAGCATGGCAGGCGACCCTCAAGCATGATGGATGGAAAACTGTGCAAAAATTACAAACAAACCCCAAGGAAAAAAAATATAACTGATGATGAAATGATCTGAAAGAAGCATTTACATTTACATTTACACAACACATTCTAATAAATTCAGCCCTGACTTTTAACTTATGATCCAGAGTGCATATTAATTATAAATCAAATGTGTTTCATTGCGATTGAAGACACTTTTTTTTTAAAAGAAAAATGTACCTTTGTAGCCATCAGGAATTTATTCCAGTCATCCTTATTTGCTGCCATCCCTGGTGTTTTGAACTCAATTTTATTGCGCAGAACAGGGTAACCTGTGTTCCACATAAAAAAAAAACATAAAAAGCAATAATGATCAATGTTATATAATTATAATAAAAAAGTGACAGAAATGTATAAACCATGTGTGTACACTGGACTGCTTAGGTTAAAGTCTTAATTTCTTAAAAGAAAGAAATAAAAAGACAAGTGGACATCAATCCATATCTTCAACAGAGACTCCAATAGACTCTCTACTGTGCAGACTGCATCACCTGTGATGACACAAGGCAGTGACCGGATACCGGTGCCAGCCGCCACTAAGGAGGCCTCGTACGTCAATCTCTCATCCTTGGGGAGCACTTGCTCCACCCGCTGGTCCATAGACACAGTAAGAACCCATTCCCTAATCTCCTCCCTCTTCTCTACCTGGAACACAGATAAGGGAAGGGCTCACTCAGAGCCTAATAAAACAATCCAGAGCGGGTACAGCGTTTGCTGTGAGGACTTACTGTGACGTGTAGCTTTGAAGGTACTGGAACCTCGAAAGGAATATCTGTGTCTTGAAAATCGGTGTGATCCAGAGCCTCCAACGTGCCTTCATCAATGCCCTGTGACATCAGCGCACAGAAATGATGTAAGCAATGAGGCATAAAAAGGACTCAAATGACCAGTTTAAGAATATGTAAAGCTTTGAGATTGACTTGCTAAGCAACACAACTTTATGCTTTTAATTATTTGACTACTTGGAAGGATAACGGCACTAGAAATGGATCAAAAAGGTAGGGGGATCTAAATAGATTCTAGCAACGTCTATGAGCAAGCAAATGATTATTAAATCATAGTTTGCAAGCAGTTTCATTTCATAATAACCTAGATGCTAGAGGCACAACTTATGGTTTGAGTTTGCTACACAGCCCCAGTCTAATTTGAAAGATGCTCATCAGACTGCAGACGAAAGCAGAAGTCTTTTACTTACATCAGCCAAATCCAAAAAGCGGTTCAGGAAGATAAAAGCCATGTTCTCCCAACCAACAGCCTGCATGAGAAATATTCATCACTGGCATGCGGGGCTGAAACAACTCTGACATGTCAACATATTAAAAATGAAAAGTATAAGAAATATTTAAAAAGATCAGGAAAGAGAGGACGCGTCGCCTCCGCGACTTCAAAATATGAGGCTGCTTTGCGAATCAAATTATTCACACTTGCTGTAAGCTTGAACTGAAGGCAAACGAGGAGAGAGATTTAAGCCAATTTCCCAGGGCTCCTAGCTGTCCTCCTGTTCTCCGTCTCACATGAATGGTTGAAGCGTGTATGTGAGTGTGTGTTTGGAGCTGCGAGTTCACCTTGGCAGCCAGGCCGGACTCATAAAAAGCCTTGTCGGCCGGGATGAGCTCGGTGTGCCTCAGGAGAGAGATGGACAGCTTGGCAGCCACAGGACTCTGACGATAAATAAACACATGCAAATTGACGGCGACACACAAGTTAAAGCCGAAGTGTGCAATTTTTTGGCACTTTTCCAGTTCAATTTTCAAAGTCAACTAAACACAAGTTATTGTTAGTCTGACATCCTAAAGAGTGTAAGCACGGCATTACAATCAAAACATCAATGTTTCTTTTTACATCTGAACATATACAAACTACATACAAAATTACTTAAGATACCAGGACTTTAATTAAAAGCCACCGCTCTAGAACGTATTTGATGTTATACGATTGTTTCTGTTGGCAGATGTGCCCGAAAAATACATACCAGCTGGTCAATGCCTTTAGCTGCAGAGCGTGTGGCGTAATAGTGAGCGACATGTAGCATCTGCTCAAACTCCTCATGAGCCGGAGAATTAGCCTCTGAAGATTTGGTCAGGTTTTCGCACTGGATACCACAGAGATTAAATGATGTCAATCAGTCATAAACATACAAACGATGCTGCCTAAATAATCCTTTTCTGATGCAAGTAACCATAGCAACCAAGAGCTTACCAGCAGCAGGAGGACATCTCTCAGATCGGCCCACGACCGATAAGCTTCCGCGCAATCCCTGTCCCTTAGACTCACTAACTCCAGGAACATCCGCTTGTAGATGTTGAAGTTCTACAAGGAGGGAAGACGAGGAACGTTAAAAATTCATATCCTTCACTGAAAGGAACATACGACGGGAAACAGAATTGCTCATGTATTCTAAAATGTTGAAACAAATGCTTTTAAGGGACCGTTTCAAAATTATTTTCAGTTTTTCTGAATTTACTGTAAGGTATGTGTTTAAGTAAAATGATCATTTTTTGTTTCATTCTGTGAACTATTAACAATATTTCTCCCAAATTTCAAATAAAATATTCTTTCTATTGGATTTGTTTGCAGAAAATGAAAACTAGAGAAACAGGTGAAAATAACAGAATAGATGCTCTGTATTTTTTCAGACCTCCAATACTGCAAAGAAAACAAGTTCATATTCACTTTTAAGCAATACAACAGTAATATTTGTACTGTATGTATTTAGGAAAAGTTCAACATTTATTTTTTATGCGATAACCTGGATTTTTATCACAGTTTTCATGCTGTCAGTCTGTTGGATGACTTTATGTCACTCCTGAGGTTTGATTTTGTTGAAATTCAACAGAGGCTGGACTGGAATGCCCACAGTACATCTAGAAATACTAAATAAAAATGAAAATTTGGAATAGGCTCTTAATTTTTTCTGTGGCTGAATACAGCCTCTTTTTTCTGGGAAAACAGACCAAAATGTGACATCACTTGCTTAAAACCCCATTTAAAGGTACAGTACCAAAAACAGACAGTTGGTGGAAAATGGTCATCAATAGACATCACAATGACAAAATACCTCCACAAACAATATTAGTGGACTTTAAGGAGTTAAAAACAAAAGCTGCTTTGTGTGTATACCTGTGAATAAGCGGGCACACCGTGCTGGGCGTACAGGTGAAGCACTTTCTCTGCCTCGCCCTCTTTTATCAGGTAAGTGGCATAAAGGGCGATGAACTTGTGCAACACCTTAAAATTCTGTTGGAGAAGACAAAAGCAGATATAAATGTCATTGTGTCTCTATGCGGGCATGTCTGAGATGAAAAGCAAACAGGCACCTGCTTTGAAGCCGTGTCAATGCATTTCTCCCACTGGCCTCTCTCGGCGTACATGTCCAGGGCAGCCATCACGTCTACTCCAACCAACTGATTCAACAAAAACAAAACTATTACTATAGTAGGCATTCTGACATTCTAATTATGCAAAAACATGCTTCCAGAACTAATCATAAACCCTGTCAGATAATAAGCAAACCTAGAATCCTGCATAAGAACGCCCCTTATCTGTGGCAAATGACTGTGAGCCACAGCCTGTCATGGCATACTGCTTTAATCTACATTTACGTATATGCAGACGCTTTTATCCCAAGCTATTAATGATGCATTCAAGCTGTACATTTGATCAGTACGCGTGTTCACTGGAAATTAAACCCATGACTTAAACGGATCAATGCAGACTCCATTCATGCACAATAACATAGCAAATGATACAGTATTCCCTCCAGGCTACTTTTATAAACACTTAATAGTGCATTTAACTCGTTTCCTTGTTAAAGGAGAGGTTCACTTTAGAATTAAAATTGTATGATTATTCACTCACCCTCATGTCATCCAAGACGTCCATGTCTTTATTTCTTCTGTAGAAACTAATCCATGGTTGTTGAGGGAAACATGTCCGGATCTTCCTCCATATAATTGATTTAATGGGGGGCAACCTGATTTAAGGTCCAAATTAGGGTGTCTTCTAGCGAAACGATTAGTCATTTTCTAAGAAAAATTCTACTTTTTGTACTTTTTAACCACAAATACACGGCTTGCACCCAACTGTGTTGTGCGTTCACAACAAAAAGTAGAATTTTTCTTCGAAAATGACTAATCGTTTTGCTATAAGACACCCTAATTCATCGGCTGGTATTGCGTTTAGCCATTTAAAGCTGCGAAGAAACTGAAATTTGGACCTTAAATCAAGTTGCCCCCCCATTAAATCCATCATATGGAGGAAGATCCAAAAATGTTTTCCTCAACAACCTTGGATTAGTTTCTACAGAAGAAATAAAGACATGGACGTCTTGAATGACATGAGGGTGAGTGAATAATCATAAAATTTAACATTCTGACTTTTTGTTTAATAAAACCCCCCTGGCCATCGTTCAATGACGGCCAGTGTAACTGCGCTGCTGGTGAAGCATTGCAACGAGAGGCAAGCGCTCAACATCAATTTGGTGACTCATAGCGGTTATTCTAAATTGAATCAAGACAATCATCTCCATTTTACTCTCCTCAAAACAATAACTGAAAACAATGAAGTAACCGTGTAGAGGAACTGCTGTCTATACTGTTATGTTATGCTCATTTACAGCATTCTTTAACCACAACTACCATTGCTAGGAAATAGACATTTTTTTGTTTAAACTTAAACAGAATTCTGATGATTCAGAACTGAACTCCACTGGTTTCTTTCAATTAGCACACATGTTCTGACATATTTAGCCATGCTGCTCATGTCAGACTAAATACAGACAGAGATATGTAGTAAGAAGTGAACTATACATGGCATCTCTTGGACGCAATTGATTATATTTAATAAGGTGAACTTACAGAGTCGACTTTGCCTTGATTTTTCAGGTGGTCTTTGTAACGTTTGTCCACATATTCCTCTAACCTGTGAAAATCATCAAATCTATACATGAGATCTCAATAAAGACAGATAAATGTGTAATTCTATGCTATCTTGTTCATGTGGTTTCTTTATATAGGCTATTGACATGCAAGTGAACTGATAATTATTTTAAAAACAATGTTTTACCATTATACCCATAAAAATGAATCTATGTACAATAAATGCACATTTAAAAGTTTTTACCTTAGAGAAAACAGATAGTTGATATTGATAACTCATACTGTGCTACACCGATTTTTGTCCAATCAAATGTCAGGAAATAGTATATCTAGTACAGTATATCTACTTTTTTAAACTATCAGTCGATAGCGTGAAAAACTGCTTTTATGGACCGATACTGATTATTAGCCAATATATCGCTGCATCTCTAGACTAAAGCTTATTGGTTATCTTACAAAACACTTAAACATGTCCATTTTAATAGAAAAAAACATCAACACAGCAAGCAAAACCACTTTGTAGTGTTTTCACATGGTCTTTAGGAGTAAACCTCGCACGTTAGAACATGAAAGTATTTAGACTTGATTCGTAAACCTATTTTGTTTTCCACAAATAAAAAACAGCTAGAGATAAAGTGTGAAGGCCACCCGCACCTCTGAGGTTTGTGTTCGGCAACACAAGGCCAGCGAGTTATTTTTCTGACGGCGAGAAACCGTGATTTTCTGTCACATTGTTGGCTGAAGCGTTGTTAGGGGCGACCAGCATGCTAAGAGCTCACCTTGGATCGAGCTCCTTGGCCACTCTCTTGGCTTTGTTCCATTCTTCCCCTTCAATAAAAGCGTCTATGGCGTTCCTAATGAGGTCCAGGTTGAGGTAGAGCTCGGCAGCCTGAAAAAAAAAAAAACAGATTTTGTACCTCAATAGGTCGACGGCTTGAAGGACGCCAAAAAACAGGCAAGCTTTTGTGCGGTCACATTTCTTTTGTGTCACGTGCTAAATATACAATTGTGCGCAAGCATGCTCAAAAAACCAGTCTCTGAATATGGTGCTTTCAAAATGCAATATTTTTACCGAACAAAAAGCCAGCATTGCATTTTGGTTTACCTTTGAGAAAAACAAATGTCAATGTCAAATGGGGAGTTTAAAAAACCGAATATAAATTTATAACAGAAAAAAACAACATACCTCATTGTACTTTTTGAGCTGGGTGAGGCGTGGTCCCACGACCTGACTAACGTTCACAGCCTTCTCATGGGATAGAAATTTAATGGCCAATTCTGCTGCCTGAAGGACATGAAAAAGAGAGGAAACATCTTTCATACAGTGTATGCAATTGATTTGAAAAGGAATGCACTTATATAAAGATATTTCAAGTCAACAGAGTAGCTCTAATGGACTGCCACATACCAGGGCTGGGTCGACTGAGAATTTGTCCAAAAACAACAGGTTGAATCTAGGTTGAAACATCAACGTTTTGTCATAGCGAATTCTAAGCCTTTACTGGGAAAGATTCATGATCTGAATGAAATATTCCCTATATCAGGAATAGAATATTTCTGATATAGCTATTACATTATTAATGGTGATTTTAAATACAAGGATTTCTGCAATACCATCAACCTAAATGCTTAAATCAAAATCTGTAAGAGACTCGCAAATGCGACGTCAAATCTGCCAAATCTAACCTTAAAGTCAACATGAATTATTGCCTCCAACCCATTTTTCTATCATAATGTGATGTATTTCAGAGTGAACCAGGACATTATCCTATATTTCATACAATGACATTTCAACGTCCTCTAAAATGGAAAGTCATTTTAAAGGAAGACATTTTGATGTAACAGAGAGAATTTCATGAAATTGGACAACTGTGTTCTGTATGAAGTGTGAGGAAATAGTCACTGGACTTTACCTTCATCCAACACTTTATTAACAAATCCATATTAGATGAGTCCTTCACTTTAAGATAGCAGTCTACGGCTTGAGCGTACTCGCCCGTCTGTTCCCACTCCTGAGCCTGCTCGACCATCCCTTCCACACCCCTGAAGAGACACACAAATGCATTAATCTGAGATGGGCTTACAGTGTGAGAAATTGTCCAACTAGTCAACCGTCACTTCCTAATAAACTGCTACTAAATATCAGTAAGAAAAGTAAGAGATGCCACTGAATATAATAATTTTCATATATAATAAAACTTGCGCAAGCAGACGATTACGAAACACAATAAATGCGGTGCTTTTGTGGATGCTTGCTGTTTGGGAAACACAGTCGTGACAGTTCTAAGAGGCAATTACAGAATACTTTGACGACTTTGCTCAGGCATTTAAGAATGACCATCACAACATTTCTGATGCTGTGTCACAAGATCGGTAGTCTGGTTAGTCAGGTTACGCAGTCTCATAGTGCAGTTACGCTACTTTTTGGAGGAATTTATTCGACAAATGCGTTTCCATCTCCCATTATTCGCATTAACCTTTTTCGCAAAAAAGAAAAACCACCTCAAGCGAGCGTAAAAACTTTTTTGCGAATTAAGGGTTTTTAATTCGAAATTTGCCGTTTCCGGCCACTTGTGGCACCCTTTGTTTAGTCACGAAGTGTTAAACGTCGACGATAAACGCGCGTGATTATCGTCCCGGTGTGGACGGGCCATTAGGGTGTGCAGCATGCCAGCATCACATGTACACCGCGCCCCAAAACCCATGTCTTCACCCAATCTAACGGGATGATGTTGCGTTATTTTATGTACAGCATGTTTCATGAGGCCTCACAAGAGACCAAGTGCACTTTCCTCAAGAAATGCATGACTGTACACTTCCCTACCTGTACTTCTCCTCTGAATCAATTGTAAATGCCACCATGGCGAGACATTTACAAGGATACAGACAGAACAGAGTTTAACATGTATTAACATTGTCGACAATTGTGCATACATTTTGTGACGTTAGAGTTATATACCCAGAGGGAAAAAAAACCTTTGAAGTCCCAGTGAAATAAAAAAATTAAATTCCTAATTTGTCATGGAATATTGCAGTGTTGATTATAAATAGCTTATCAGTGTGGGTCTGTATTTTAATCATGTGCCTACACAATCTTCAATTAAAATCTGAAAATGCACTTCTGCCCTGTTGTGGCAGAGCTGAGCCGTTGAGATTGGTCGAGTGGACCCATGGAACAGTTTTTTCACAGAAATGGCGGTTAATGGAGGCTCTCAATAGTTCCCGGAAGTTACTAGTAACGCATGGACCTGCAGCAAAACAGACCGACTGTGATGAACTTTTAATCCATTTAAAGACGCAAGTCATTTAATGAATAAAAAAAATGAAAGAAATAAAGGATTTAAAGAGAAAACATAACTTCCTGGATCTATCTGAAGGCTCCATGAATCACGTGACACTCGAACATTTTGAAGGCAATGCCTGTTTTTATCCGTCCAATCAATTCGCAGTGGAAAACACAAGCCACGGCCACCTTCTCCCTTTCACTCGGAAATGCGTCAGAATACAGAAGTAAAAACGATCACAACTTACAGTTCACAAGAACTTTAATATTTAAGAGTTGTTTCTCTTAGACAGCTATGTGCCGGAATATGAAGATTGTTGGCAAATATTCTATAGTTATTCTAATAGTTTTATTATTCATAAGAATCTACATGATGTCCTTGTAACATGGATTTTATGCCTACTGTGTTTTATTGAGGTACTGTGCATGTTTTTCCTTTGCATGAAAAACAAAAATAACAGGTGGAACAGGAAAATGGGTTAATGATACAAGAGGCCTGTATTACTGCTGAGTGGGCCTTGAACTGACAATGCAAAATGTTTCTCCTTTTCATCCCAAGGAAGGCAGCAAATTAGCCTTTGATGTTTTCCCACAAGTCATTAAAAATAGGAAAGTTATCAGTGGAGACGGTTAATGAGCTGCTCATTATGGATATAATTTGGGATGAAAAGCTGCCATGTTTTAATAAAGGAGGGAAGTCAAGCAACGACAAGAGGATCTGACTGTAGTTCAGAGCTGCTAGCTTTTTCTAGCAGTTTCCAAAGAACAATAAAAAAAGGATTTTCTGAGATACAGCCAATGAGACGTGTGGAAGGGAAACACAGCATAAAAGTTAAGAGTTTTATTACCAGTTGCCCTCACTCTCGTATTCCTTTTGAAGGATGCTCAGTTTGCTGGGTAAGTAGTCTTTGCAGATTCGCATTGCATCAGTCCACATCGCGGCATCCTGGAAGAGGATATTATCATTTAAAAAATCCTGTGAAGCTTAATATTCATTTTATGCACACAAGAAAAAGTCTTATTTCCCTTCAGGTTATTGTGAACAACCAACAATGTCTGAACTTTGGAAGAGGTTTAGAGTTTTACAATGAGATAAAGTGGCTGGTGCAATTTCACAAAATGTGTCAGTGAGAATGTTTTTTAAAAACAAAACAGAAAAAAGCATCTTGTTTATCCTTTTAAATGTTCAGAACTCTGCTTGCTGATGTTAAAGGGATTGCGCATCCACAAATAAAAATTCTGTCATTATTTATTCACCCTCATCTTGTTGAAAACCTGAATATGACTTCTACTCGTGTGGAACACAACGGAAGATATTTTGAAGAATGTTTTTTGAAAAGAAAAGGGTGGCACCACGAGAACTCAAAGTTGTTTTGTGCTCTGCAGAAGTAAATAACGAAAGAATTTCCAATTTTGGGTGAACTATCACTTTAATGTGTTCTATAGAATAGTTGGCACCAAATTTGACTTTTTGTTTTATCACATATTTATGGCAAATCTTTTAGATTGAGGACTCTTACTTTGTAGTATTTAATAGCAAGCTCAGGTCGTTGTGCTCGGAGCAGGAAGGCCTCTGCTTTCTGGAATTCTTTCTGGTCGAAGCAGAACTTAGCTTGGCTCACTAAAATATCAGCCACACTCTCCGGATCATGAGCCTCAGCGACCCTCTGTGCGTTACTCCAGTCTTTATTGTGAACGTGCCTGCAACAAACACAGAGACACGTCAACCTTATTCAAACATCATCTATAGATGTTCAATAATACATTTATAATGCAAAGATTTGAGCTAAAATGCACATGCACGTACAGTATTTGTTATTGTTACAGTGTTTCCGTTCAGTAATCTATTAAAAATATCTCCTAACAACAACACTTTTTGTTTGTAAAATACTAAGGCTTATTTTTAAAGAATCTTTTGTAAACAAACATATTTTTCTTACCCTATTGCAAATATATTTCAAAACTTCACAAAATTGTGTTATTTATGCTTAAAAGAAAATGATGAAAGATCACTTACATCAGTACAGCCTCCTTGGGTTTCCCGGCTTTGATGAACTCTGTTTCAGCTTCATTGAACTTGCCCTTGAAAGTGAAATATTACACTTATTGAGTATACATTTTGGGAAGGTCTTGCTATTAAATAAAATGAATAAAAATGAAAACCGTGAGGACCTTACTACATCATATTAACTTAATACAGTACATCACATTAATAAAACTGAATTCTACAATATTGTCAGAATGTGACAGCATAAGCAAAAGCATTCAGACAGGCTACTTTCAATATACCCCGCTGCAGTGCAGAAAACTGAAATCACTACTGGCAGGTAAGAAATACCTGGTCTTCGAGGTACATGGCATTCTTCAGATGAATATCAGGAGCCTTCTGGTTCATGGAGAGTCGTGCCAACTCAAAAGCAAAGTCAAATGAGCTTAAGAAAACAAAGAGATTTTTGTTATTGTAAGAATTTTCTCCATGACTGTTGGCGTTGAGGTCACTCTGCAAAAGTTATAAGCACGTTTTATGTTTTACAATATATATTTTGCTTTAGTGTGTCACTCAGAAATAGAGCCCATTTTAGATGTCAAGGACATAAATAATGATCTTCTTAACACCTGAATACACCAAACACAGAATTTTCAGTGTTGACTGACTTACTAGTTATCAGTCGCAAAGTCAATGGTGGTTTCCAGCAAGCCAAACTTGTTGAGTAGCTTAACTGCAGCCTCTCCTCCAAGACTTTTTGCCCACAGGTATGCCACCTGCTTATGAGCATTGGCTCCTCCGTGGCTCTTTGCTATCTGTTGTATACACGTCAAGAAGAATTTGTATCTACGGTGTTTAAATCTCTCTACATTCTACATTTCATCAACTCAAATAAAACACTGTAGCGTGCATACACACCCTATAAGATTCCTCCCACATATCGTTGACTCTGTACATGTTTACAGCGGCTTTCCAATCCTGCCCCTCTAGGTAGTGATACTCCGCCTCTTGAAACCTGGATTCGGATTCCAGCTCCTGTGGAAATCAGTGCACATGGAGGTTTTGTTAAGAAATAAACTAAACTACACCTCGCCAAAAGACAATTGGGTCAAATGTTTTTTTGTAACTCTGTATCTCTTAAACCTTGGCCAGGTGAATATGCGTTTCCTGCAGCAGGTCTTTGTGATGTATGGCGACCAGACGGATCATGTCATCGTACATTTTTTTGTTCTTGTACATGGTGATGGCCAGATCTGGTTCATCTACAGTGGTAAAGAGCCTAAAGATGAAGCAAAAGAAGATGAAGCAAAAGAGGAAAACTGCACATAGCTGTTGACAATAAGTGACAGTGGTCAAGACACAGCAGTGTGTGTGTGTGTGTGTGTGTGTGTGTGTGTGTGTGTCAGTGTATGTATATGTGTGTGCGTTTACCTTTCAGCTTCTTTGAACTTGCCCTCTTTCTCTAAGTCTTGAGCTCTGCTGATATAAAGGGCAGACACGTCCTCTTGTGTCATACACTTCACTGCAAGCTGTGTGTAGACCAGCGGAAAAAGACAAGAACACAACAGAGACAGAGAAAGCTTGATAACAATGTATAATCATTCTGTAATGTAAATAATTGTTCTAGGAAAGAATCATGACACGTTTATTTATTAGCTAAAGAAAAACAATTACGTTTTACTACTTTTAATGTTTGGAGCTAAAATATTTAAGCCAGAACTCTCATGAGTGTGCCAAGGAAATCTAGGACAGATGTCAAGATTTTCAGCCAAATAAAGGGATAGTTCCCCCCCAAAAATGAAAATTCTGTCATCATTTATTCACCCTCATATCATTTTAAACCTGTATTACATTTTCCTTTTGCAGGACACAAAAAATATTTTGAAGAATGTTGGCCCTCGTTAACTTTCACTGTATAGACACAAAACCACAGAGACATTTCTCAAAATATCTTTTTGTTTGTGTGTTTCACAAAAGAAAGAATCATATACAGGTTTTGAAAGACATGAAGGTGATTCAACGATGACGGTGAAAATATCTCTTCACACACATGTATTGACCATAGTCATATAAATTATGTTTATAACATTTTATGCTGCTTTTGTCTTTTCTAAAAAAAATTGAAAGATTTAGTTCCCATTCATAGTATTTAAAGTGCAATGCTTCTAAAATATCTCCTTTTGTGTTGCAAAGAAATCACTGTTTCTTTAATCGTTATGGCTATACTTCTCAAAATCCCTACACAAGTATGAGCATTGACAACAGTGCTGATGTTTGCAAATGCATTTCAAAATATCTAGCTATTATTAACATTCATTATTAACAACTCATCAATATCTTGACAAGCATTGTTCTTCAAACTCAACTGAGTTTCCACCAGTCAGGTATATCAGAATAAAATCAGTCTGCATCAGAACACAAAGTGAACACAAAGGACCTTATGAGCTTGCTCCCATCGCCCGGCCTGAGTGTACATATCTATAGCATCTTTGATATGATCTCCTTTCACGAACAGACGCTCGGCCACCTGTAACTCAGCCAAACAGGACAACCCATGTAAAAAGTAAGTAAAATTAATGTAAAAGTTCTAATGTGATCTATGAAATACCTCAAACTCTTGCACAGAGGCATAGTACTGGGCTATCTTTGGATAATATTTGGTAGCAGTCTTGTCTTCCTGCAGCTCCAGTATATGCAATGCTTTCTTCCACTGGCGTGCTGCGATCGCCGCCTCTATGGCCTTGGTGGAACGGCTTCAATGGGAGGAAAGTTAAAAAGAGATTCAAATTTTAACACACTTTGATTCAACCCCTGGTGAGAGGAGATAACCTGCACATCTATAGAGGCCTGTTGCCCTAAAACTCACCCGGCTTCTATGTAATGGTTGATAGCGGCATCCATTTGTTTCTGTTGCACTAGATAATCTCCCCACGCTTCCTCCAGCTTTACCACTTCAGCGGGGAAGGCAACACGAGCGAGATCCACGGCTGCAGAGGAACAACGCATCACCAGAGATCAACCAGTCATGCCCAAACCTGCCTACGGTTATTATGGTTTGCAGGCGTCCTTACCTTTCTTGAAAGCACTTCCCTTCCTGTAGCAATCTAGGGCTCTTTGATTATTTCTTATCCTCTCAAACAGGTCACCTGCCTGTAAAACAACATGAGAACTACAATTATTACAATGAAATTCACAGAAAAATCCAATAAATACCCATAATCCTCTGAGCTCCGGAGCAACCCACCCTCTCATAGAACTCTCCTTTAATGAGTGCGGCGGTGATGCGGCTCATGATGTCATGGTTCGATAGGAGCTCATCTCTGCTCATGGCCAGCCAGGAGGCTTTGGCAGGAAGTCCAGCTTTCAGGTAGAGGTTAACGGCACCGGTGATGTCTCCCTCACTCTCCTTCACCTCCGCGGCTTTCTCGTTCTGATTGGTGTCCATTAGGTAAGAATAATAACTGCGTCTCAAACTGTCCAACTCTGGATGGCCCTTCAAAAGTAAAAGACACGTTATTATTAGCATGCACAAGTTAAACAATAAACACTGTATACATTTGACTAGAAGTTCAGAATATGTAATGTTCACAAGAATGTTACCCTTGTTTCTGCCACGGCAATACATTCATCCCACATATGAAGCTCTTGGTACATTTCCATTGCTTCCTCAACCGCATTCTATAGGGTAACAGTGATATTACTCACAGCACGATAAAGGAAATACAATCTTAGATCTCAGTTGGTCTCTCCATCTCAGATCTCGACCAGGTCATACAGTTAGCAATCGTTTCTTTACCTGTTCCATGTAATACATCTCAGCAAGCTTAAAGTTTTTATCCAGCATTGCCAGTCTCGCTTTCACTTGGTAGTGGTCTATAACATCACCACCCTACAATTAAATACAAAATTAAGTACACAGTCATATATTATGTAAACACAAACTTTTATTCTGGATGCAATTAATCACAATTCATCGTTTGTCAGCCCTAATAAAAACATATTTTACAGTTCTTATTAACTGTAAAAGAAAGGTGATTCCAAACAAAATGTAAAAATCTGCGTTGGTCTGCTCAACTCACATATTCCTTAGAGACTGCATCTGCAATCTTGTTGGTCTCATTTAGGAATCTCACTTTGGAGACGTCCCCTAGAGCTGCGAAACACCTGCGGAACAATCACGAGACACAGGATAAACTAATAATGACTCAACAGCCCATTTTTACACATTCAACTGTCAATATTGTACAAAATCAGCCTGTATTTTGGATAGCAAACATCACTGGGATCAAGTTTTTCACATCGCTGAAGAAGAGGGAAAATATGAAAATAAAGCCGCAAATGTAATTTTGTTTTAGTTTTCGATAGACCATACATACAAAAATGTACAGCCTTTACAATCTGCCCCCGCTAAATTTGAGGCACTATATAAAGACATCACTGGATAAGTGCTAAAAATGTAACATTGTCTATGTGTTAACTTTTACACTTTTCAAATATTAAAACTAAATACAGTAAATGAACTAAAACCAACGGAATGAAAATAAACTAAAAATAAACTGAAAATAAAATTAAGAGCTAACATACAAATGGTAAAGGTCCCATTCCCCACGATCCCATTTTTCAACCTTTAGTTAGTGTGTAATGTTGATGTTAGAGCATAAATAATATCTGCAAAATGATAAAGCTCAAAGTTCAATGCCAAGCGAGATATTGTCATTAACAGAATTCACTTTTCAAGGACTACAGAGAACGGGTTGGAATCGGACTACAGCCCTTTACTTCCCGGGTACATGATGTCCGCCCAACGGAATACGCCAAAAAAGGGGCGAGGAGAGCCATTGGAGTAGTGTTTGGTTAACAGAGATTGTAAACATTTGACTGAGCTACGCGCTAAACTACTTACACTTTCATTACAGTCAGTGACAGCTTCCATGACTTTAACATCGGCTGTGAAAGCTGTTCTGTGTAATACACTGATATTGTGTGTGTGTGTGTGTGTGTGTGTGCACACATCTAAAACACTTCTATGAAACGTCCTTTGAAGTCCTGCTTGCAAATGTCTCGTAGTCAATCTGCTTGTTTTATTATCCAACTCGTGTCCAATATAAAAAGGCAAAACTAACACTTCTTTTATTAGTGTCAATTAATATAACCGGTCTGACGCCAATCAGTCCGGTGTCATTTCCCTCACCATAGTAGGAAAAAAATTGCGATCTCTAACAAAGATTGACGTTTGCACATGCACTAGCAGACCTCCGTTACACTTCGATCTATGTTTTTAACTGATGAAGTGAAGTTGACGCCATTGTTTCTGTTTATTGCTAAAAGCCAAAGCTTATGAATACACGTGCACTGAGAGGGGGACCGACCAATCACAACAGCCTGAGAAGCGGAAATTAGCTCTTCATAAAGTGGCATGAGACAGGAAATACACTTCTTCATTTGCATTCTCCTCACGGTCTGACCACTTTGTCTCTGTGTGCTTTATGCAGATAAGCATACACATAACAAATCCATCCTACATTATTAAAGCCCTTCTAATTTAAATTCTAGTTTCAGACTCTTAAAAATGCTTATTCAGTAAAATGAAAACTCTAATCATGCCCGCTGCTAACACTGGAAGCCTTTTCAAGAGCATCTTTAGTGCTCAAGCTTTTATCCTCCTGCACCAGCTTTTCCATCTCAGGCGAAGGATCTTTTCCTCTTATCCAGCAGATTACACGCATTTTTCTGTAGGCAGAATCCTATCTGAGAAAACATTTCAGTGCTTTCTAATGGCTCTCGCGGTACTTTGATGTCATACACTGATCAGTCCGCGCAAGGCCGCATGAAGTCGATCACACTGCTGTCCCATTGATGTTATTTGGGACAGGAGCTACCGGTTTTTATAGTTTTGTATTTCATATGGTGATTATACCACCCGAGCATTATGCAATAGATAGCCTACTTATGTAGGCTTATTACCTTAAGTAAGAAAATGCACTGCATTAAACGTTTTTATTCTTGAATAGTTGGCTTAATAGAAAATAAATAAGCAATAATGTGAATAAGAAATGATTTTAATTTACAATTTTATCAAAACATATATTTAAAAAATGTATCCGTCATGTTTACGTATATGTCTGACATCCACGACACTCCTCCCATCTGTACTGTGATTGGTCGTTCGCAAGGATTTCTAGGTAGGTAACTTCAGCAGAGTCTCCAAAGATGTAGGCTTCGCTGAAGACCGCATCGAGGGCACAAATGCGGCGCTCACGACCAGACTTCTGAGCGCTAAAAAGACGAATGGGACACCCTGCGGACTCGTAGACTTGGCGAGCATGCGCAATTTAAGTCCACGAGACCGCAAGTCCACATGAAGTGCGTCATTTGGGACAGGGCCTTTATTTAGTGTTCTTAAAGTCCACGTGAACCGGAAGTTGCGATTTTTTTTACTTCCGTATTTTGACACATTTCCGAGTGAAATGGAATTTTGAATGAGAAAAATAGTGGCCGTGGCTTTCGTCTTTCTCTTACTGGATGTATAAAAACAGCCGTTGCATTTTGAAACGGATCTGGCAGCAGACAGTTGAAGGGGAGGAGTTAACGGATGCTCCACCCAAGCCGTCTTACATATGTCATCTAAGATGGATAGTCATTAGAGGAAGGAAGTGCATTTTCAGATTTTAACTAAAGATTATGAGGGCACAGGAATTTTAAAAAGAAAATGACCCACATTGATAAACTATTTACAATAAATGCTGCAATATTTCATGAAAAAATAGGCAGTCATTTTTTATTTCGCTGGGACTTTAATGCTTATGGAATGCACTAAACATTCACTGCTAAATACAAGTTACTTTAGTGGGTCTTTCCTTTATTGGTCATATTTTTACTTTGGTATCCTTCTTTCGGGGCTTCCTTTCTGATTGGATGAATCAGATGAATGCTAAAATGTGTTCATATATATTTAGTTAGTATTTCATTTTATAGCACTTTTGTGAAGCTTCTAATGCGTATTGTAAGTTAACTAAATATAATAGGAAATGAGGTAGGTGCATGTGCAGTACTACACAGTGTTGTTTTTGTTTCATTAAGCATGTGAAAGATGTTTCTCTATTGCCGGTTATGCGGCTGTAATTATTAAATGTTTGCTCGTACACATCTGACCATGTTTGCTGTCTTTGGGGAAGAAGGTGTTGGTAAACACTAAATAAAATATTCTTCTCCGAGTTTGTTAATGTGGCCCAACACACACAAAAATTCTCTGGTCACCAACTTCAGAGCTAATGTTTAATTTATGCAGTTAATTAGAGTGCATTGAAATCCATAATTAACCACTTTGCAGTTAGTTTAATAAGCTAGCAAATTGTTTAAAACAGATTCACAGGCTTAGAAAATGATGTCTGTCAGTTAAACAGATCGGATCTGGATCGAAGGCATCACAGCAGCCAAGTCAAAGATGAATGGACTGTAGGACTGTATTGCTTTTCTGACCTTTCGGCGATGTGGAGCTGTCGTGCCTCCAGGGAGAGTTTGCTCAGGGTCTTCCACATGGCCTCTGTCTCTGCAGACATCTCCAGCGTCTCCAGGAATGCTGTGGCCCTGTGCGCATACACAAAAGACCAGCATTAAATGAGGATACTTGAGCAAACTAAGCACAAAATCTACTCTAGCGCATTACACTAGGGATTTGCTGAGGCCAAGTCAATGTTTAGTGCTGGTGCAGCGGTACCTGTGATAGTCGCCGTCATCGATGGCTGTACCGAATTCAATGAGGCCCTCATCCAGGGTGTAAGAAACAGAGTTAACCCCTTCAGTCACGATGACTTCAGTTTTACCATTGGATCGCTCCAGGTCTACGATATCCCCCTATGGCAACACAAAAAATCACTAGCGCAATCATGTGCTATAACAGGGTATATACAGAAAAACAAAAATGGAGCTTAATTTAATACTTTTTAAGACCTTTTTTAAGACTCTTTCCATACATTTAAAGACCTCATCGCCACTTCAAGTTTTAATCGGTTACATTGGCGACACTTTAAAGGGCAGGTTCACCCAAAAATGAGAATTCTGTCATCATTTACTCACCCTCAGGTTGTTTCAAGCCTGTATACATTTCTATGTTCTGATAAACACAAAGAAAGATATTTGTAAGAATGTTGGCAATTTTCAGTTCTGGGACATCATCCACTACCATAGCAGGAAAGAAATATTTTTTGTTCTGTTGAACACAAAATGAGATATTTTGAAGAATTTAGGAAAACAAACAGTTCTGGGGCACCTTTGAATCCCGTTTAATTTGTCCTACTATGGTAGTCAATGATGTTCCAGAACTGAAAATGTGTAACATTCTTCCGAATAACTTTCTCTGTGTTTATAAATAACAAAGTAATTTATAAAGGTATGAAATTACATGAGGGTGAGCAAATGATGACAGAATTTTAGTTTTTGGGCGAACTATCACTTTAACTTACATTTACTATATACTGATTGTAAGATAGCACAACTAAACAGTCTTAGTTTGTGATAACTCCTTATTAATGCAACATAATTCAGAAGAGTGGAACGATGCCCCAGATAATGCACTGAGTGACTAACACAATGCAAGGTTTATTAGAAAGAGAAACGAGGCTACGCTAATCGCCTTCCGAAATAACCCGAGCAGTACGCCTCAGGGTTATTCCCAGAGACGGCCCTTAGCCATGGTTCCAACTCCTTATCCTCCAACCATTTGCACAAAAACTCCCCATTAGTCAACTATGTTGTTTAACAACCGGGTGTAAATGGATCTCCCCTTCGCCTACACAATGATTAAATTCGGGCAAACTTTAGCATATGACCGCTTAGGACAAATATAAAAAGGTGATACAAAATTTAGTACTATACTATACTATTTAAGGGCCTTAATTTTCTCTAAATTTATTTATCAACTTTTAATACTTTTTAAGACCCTGCGGACACCCTGTATAATGTGCTGGTGTCCCAGTAAAGCATGCCTGAGTTGAGATCTGAGTTCACCTTGATTGGAAACATTGTGACCCTCTCCGGGCTGTCAATGGTGTACCAAACGCACAGATTTCCTCTGTTCTGAGCCACAACTACATCACTGCCTGGGACCCACTGAACGTACGGACAGAAACTCAACATGGTGCTCTTCAAGCTGCTCTCGATGTCATACAGGTGGAGCTTAACATACATGATGAGAAAAACATAATAAGCAACATAATGACCAATTTTTGTGATTTTAAACATATTAAACAGCTTAAATCTTAAAGGAACAGTTCACCCAAAAATTCTGTCATCTTTTAATCACCTTCAACTTTTTTTGCTCTGATGAACACAAAGAAATAGATATTGGGAAGAATGCTTGTAACCAAACAGTTCTTGGCCACCATAGACTACCATTGTAGGAACATTTTCATTGTAAATGTCTTTTAGAGAAAAACATTTTTTTTACACAGATTTGGAACAACCCGAGGGTGAGTAAACGATGGAAGAATTTTTATTTGGAACAAAGCTGCTGTTTTCTTCTTGGTAGACCAACTTGGACCAATAACGACCAGCTACTATAGAATGGAATGGCAGTTAACATGTTAGCAAAGTATAACTACCAGCTTAAGCTGGATTTTTTATGGTTTGTCACTTACCCTGAGTTTCTTGTCCCTAAAGAGCAATTTACGACCGGTTTCGTTCAGCTCCAGCCAGTCGATTTTGTAGTCATGGCTTATGGTGCCCATATTACACCCACCAACAAGGTCCACTGAAAAATATTGGAAGAGATGACAGAAGATGTGTGCATTAAAATACCAGCTGTGGATTGTTCTCTGCCAAACCAGGATCAATTAAGGATTCTGGTTACAACTTTTAAACAATAAGAGTCAAATGTTATAAGCAGAAGAGAAAAACACTTAGGCCCAGTTTCACAGACAAGGCTTAAGGCTATTCCCAGACTAAAATGAATGTGTGACCTGTCTTAGCTCAATATAACTTGCCCAGAAATATCTTAAAATAAATTTGTTTCATTGTTTTGTCTCAAGATACACACCAGTAATGGTAACATATCTTAATTCAACTAAAGCATAGTCCTGGCTTAAGATAAACCGTGTCTCTGAAACTGGGCCTTACAGTTCCCTCAAAACTGAAAATTCTTTAGTCACCCTCATGTCCGAATTACTTTCTTTTGCAGAAAACAAAATAAGACATTTTGAAGAACATTGGTAACCAAACAACACTGGCCCTCGTTGACTTCCATTGTATGGACACAAAACCACTGAGACATTTCTCAAAATATCTTCTTTTGTGTTCCACGGAATCATTTTATTTTATTTTGGGGTGAACTTTTCCCTGGCATGGTTAAAAAACTGGAGACAGCTCCATTTATTGTCATGAACATCAGCATTTGCACGCAAAAAAACATGCAGCAAAAACTGAGGCATCTCCTTTCATACAGACCCCGAACATCCACAAGCTAACAAAAACAAATCAATGAGTATTTCACAAATCACGTTCTGTGACGCTTCCATAGGTCTCTGGCTTATTGTTCGCAAATATCCATTCTGATGGAAAGCATCACTTATGAAGGGGAAAAATGAACGCGGGAAAAACACTTTCCAATTTGCACTTTCTGAACAGGTTTTAAACGCACGGAGCAGTGAGGGGGAAAAGCACTCTGCTGTCTGTCAGAGGAAGACAAATTGGATGAAAGTTGTTTCTCATTTTCACCACCTGAAGAAAAAACAAGGCGAGCAGGACGGAGGGACTTAATTAGCACAGGAAGTGGTCAGAGGCGCGGCAGATGGCGCACTGCGGCCGGTGAAAGGAAAGAGCTGTGATGGTGACACAGTGGGGTTGCCGTCTAATTGAAAGGTAACGTCCGAATCGACTCGACGTCGGCTCGACTCACCTCTCTGCCGCGCCTCAAATGATATCTTCTCGGCAGAATCTAATTATGGGTCATATGGAGAAGGTGTCCCATTAAAAGCAGAAACAGGCATTTTAAGTGATCAATATCCTTGATGGCGTCGTTCCATTAAAGTCATTTGCTGCCCACATGTCTCTTAGAACCCGTATGGCTTTTATTTTCAGTGAAAGAAAGAAAAAGACATCATTATAGTAGAATGTCCGAGATGTTCTTTTCAATACGGTTAATGGTGAGATCTTCAGTGAATAAGTTGTTCACTTTTGCTGTGTTCCTCACACAAATCTACTGTGTCGTATTGCTTTAGAAGATAAATTGTTTGGATTACATTAATGATGTTTTAATGTCGTTGTAAAGCATTTTAGCCCCCATCCACTTTCATTGTATGGATGAAAGCAAACATATTTTTTTCACAGAGAAAGAAAAGTCATGCAGCCTTGCATAGATGATGAACTATTGATGACAACAGGCAGAGTCAGAAACAAACTTTTTATTTTGGGGTGAACTATTCCTAAATCTTCCATTCTATTAAGGTTTAAACTTCATGTATATAAACATCTCAGGGTTTTATTTCCTTTGGCTTCAATATATGGCACTATCTTTTGCTTTGAAATCTGTGTTGTGAAAGACGCCAAACAAATAAATTGTCTATTATCCTAGAACCCACTTTATCATGTCTTATCCTTCGGTTATAATAATTCTTTCACAATAATAATAATCTGGTTCAAGGGTCAGCAGGTGTAGGTAAAAACTTACCTATAGCAATAGTTTTGATGTCTATCAGGTAGGCTAACTTTTTGTTGTCCTCCACTCCCCTCTGTTTCCTCTCATTCAGCCGCACACTGCGAACACACACACACACACACACACACACACACACACACACACATCCAGGCATAAACACTTCCTGCGGGTGCAGAGGGACCTGTCAGTGCTCCATCATGAGGAACCATGCACTGCAGTCTGACAGCACCTGACAGCCTTTATACATGAATGCTGATTTGTGATGACTAAATCTGCTCACTAAGAGCCAGCTGTATCCAGAGCAATAGCCCATTTTAGAGATGAGTGACAGCACCAGGACAAATGGGTAAATACAGGATAAACAGCGCCATCTAATGGTCTGTATTAAACATGACTTTGGCATATACAAATGAAACATGTAGTTAGTGTTCATTAGGGTTTAACTGGAATATCAAATTAAGGAAATAATATTGATCGTTAATATTTATTTCCTGTCTGTTAAAAATAAAGTCAGAGTTAGCAAGAAATAGAGCTTCAGAGAACAAACGAAAAAACTCATTTTGACCAACTTGTTCTTCTGGAATCAAGTATTATCATAGGGTTTATTAAAACTATATTTTGTCTTTTAAACAGTGCTTGTGTATTTCCCCAAACTGCCGACCTGATAAGGTGAGGATTCATGAACTCCGTCCGAACCGATCCCAGGATATCATTGCTCCCGTACTCCACCAGCGCCAGCTCTCCAGCATTGAAAACCATGCACACCTATTCATAAACAGAACAATTTACAATAAGCTACTGCTAATTAGCTAGGCGTTCATTTTATCATCTGGTGTTGTATGATTCATTAAACCCACGCCTCTAAGTTAAACATCATAACAACATGCAGTGAAACAAGACTGTACCGTTTCATTTTCAAAGAAAAATTTCTCATTTCCTCCGGAGCCCTGCCACGCCACCTGTAATGAGAGAGTAGTGCTGTTTATTGAAGTATGACATGGTCATCAGCTTTGTTTTCCACTACATTACACAGACAGAGATAGAAAGAGAGAGAGAGAGAGAGAGCACAGGCAGAGCCCTTCACCAATATCCTGTTTGTCACACTCAACTTTCCTCCAGCTAGCATAAGGGCACTTTGGAAACTCAATTAAACATGGATTAACACAGTGAACCATGACAGCCCTTGAACTTTTAATTAGACGTTTTTAAACCTCGGTCGAGCCGATGGAGGTATTCATTTCACCGCAAATTAAAAACCTGTACATCTGTTTAAAAACCTATGGAGTTGACGGATTACATACAGACAGGTGGACTGAGAGATCAAGAATCCATTAGAAAATGTGTCTTGAAAAAGGTGGTCCAAACATAGGTATGAAATGTCAATAGTAATAAAACACATTGTCTAACCTCGCTTAGCTTGTTGGACATGAGGTCTCCCAGCAGAAGTGTATCAGAGGTATGAGCCACGATATATCGATCCTTCCCCATGACCTTGACCTCATCGATCTCATAGCCATACTGAGACTTCAACACCACTCGTGTGCCAGTGGACAAATTCTTCACAATCACCTGGAAAAGTTGAAAGGTCCAATGTGAAGCGTTTTATTACCTTAGAATGAGCTATTTCTATCTACTGCACACCGCAGGTCCCCATGCATGGAATTGGCTGTGTTGATTCTACAATAGCCCTAAACGGACAAACTGTTAGTTTTGTTAATACGTTATCTCTTTCGACAAAACGTGACGACATCTTAGTGCTGTGTCAGCCACTGTAGTGCTTTGAAAGGGAGGGGTGGAGTGAGCCGTTGGTTGCAATTCGCAACCTCACTGCTAGATGCCATTCAATTTCATACACTGGACCTTTAAAGGGGTCACATGACCGGGCTAAAACTAATATTATCGTTTGTTTTAGATGGAACACAATGTGTATACACGATTTAAGGTTAAAAAATCCACATACCGTGCATGTTTGTATCTCCTCTCTGAAACACGCGTATTTTTTACAAAGCTCATCTCTCTGAAAAGCGAGGTGTGCTATGATTGGCCAGTTAACCAGTGTGTAGCGATTGGTCGAATACTGCAAGCGTGTGACGGAAATGTAATGCTTCTTACCATATTCGGAACATCAGGTTTTGTACTGACAGCAATTGTACTGACAGGTACGCCCACCTTACGTACGTATACATTTCGGCGGTCTCAGTCAACTCATACCACGAACTAACGTAGATTTGTGGGGGTGTGGTTACACGAAGCGTTTCAGGCAGGTCTGGGGGAGCATTCGCTTTTAGATAGAATGCATCTTTTGTTCCGACGCTTACATTTTTGCAATTTTACGTGTCTAACACATGCATGGGTGACTTATAACACACCAAAGACACAGAAAAACACGTATTCGCGCCATATGACCCCTTTAAGGAACAGCAGTGGCGGGTGTCTGACAACATCCAATATGGTAGTTTTTCAAGACAAAAGCCACATAACTTTTTGGAAAGTCCGAAAGTCAGTGGAATGAGTAGAAATAGTGCATGCTTTTACTGCAAGTCTCATAATGTAATGCTCACCTGACTCAGTCCAACGTATGTCATCTCAAATTTGTTTCTGTAAATACTCCTCCGGAGGCAGCAGTCGAACAGCTCGACTCCTCCACAGAGTGTACCCTGTTATTCAGAAATCAATGTATGAATAAACATCATCATCATCACTAATATTGAATAGATATTGAATTTCTGAAGTCTTTATTAAATGAATCATTCTGACCACAGAGAGTCGAGAGCCATCTTTCTTCCAGGCTAGAGCTGTGATAGTGTACAGGTTTGCAATCTCTTTGGGAGAAGATTCATCCCAGTTGGCTTTTCGAGGACTCCAGTTGAAAACCCGCAATCTGAAAAATACAATTTCACATTAAAAGTAAAGTGTGTCATTATGCAGGTGCTCAAAAAAATATAGCTTTTTTTAAAAATGCTTTCCTATGGCTCAGTGGTTAGAGCATAGCACTAGCAACGCCAAGGTCATGGGTTCGATCCCAGAGGATTGTACATAGTCAGAAACAAATGTATAGTACAAGGCAATGTAAGTCGCTTTGGATAAAAGCCTCTGCCAAATAATAAATGTAAATGTAGCTTGAATTCTCTGTAATTTAGATGCATAAACATAAAATAGTAATGTTATATGGAAGTACAATTTTGTTGATCAAATTTTACCTGTTCATATAAATCTCACCTGTCATAGCTTCCTACGACTATGGATTGACCACTGGGGCTCGCTGCTGCTACTGTGAATTCTTTTTCTGAGCGATCTCGACTGTAGTCAAACGTCTGCAGGATTTGACCCTCTCTGCCGTAGGCTACGATCTTCTTATCACATCCAGCCACAATTATACTGTTGGTACCCCATGCCAGGGCGTAAGGCGGGCATGCATGAGTCAACAGTTTTCCCTTTAAAAAACATAGCAAAATTCAATCTTTTGAAACATCTTTCTACAGATTAAATTATACAGAGGTGTCAACTGTACCTGAGATTCCCCAGATCCATCATCATCAAAAAAGTACCGTACAACAGTTCCATCGGCATGTCCCGAAAGGATTCCCTTTCCAGAGACACTGAGATGATAGACAAGAATGACTTACCATTACAGTACATTTTATTTGATATGGGAACATGAAGATCAGAAGTTCAAATGTGCATACTTTGTGGTTAGCGAGACAATGTAAGAGTCTGTTCCATAGATTGTTGATGACTTGCTTGTTTTTGTATTGGCTTGTCGAACCTGCATGTGCCATAAAAATAGTCACAAATAAATGTTCGAAAAATAGAAAATACAACGCACCGCATAAGCATTGAAAAATGTGTTCCACTTACTTTTCCCTCCGCTAGCCCAAATATTATCAGATGCTCAGACGGCCAAACCAAACATGTCACTGCACTCTAGAAAACAACAAAAAAGTCAATACACACGAAATACAGTGAAGCACTTGTGACTACTAATGTTTGTGGAACCTAGAACTAGTGTGTTAGTTACAAAACAAACCACTTACCGTTTGTATAAATTTGTTGCAAATAACTTTTTTATCTCCCCTAGAATATAAAACACCAAATATGATTATTGCATTTATCATGGTTGTGATATCACACCACCTTTCACTTGTGTAGGCAAAATCATTATTTTATTTCAAATGGAATAATGATGATGATTATTCTTATACTTACCATTCCTCTCCTATTTTGTAAACAAATATGATGTTATCTGTTTGGGCAACAGCTATTTTAGTTGAATCAGGAGAAAATGCCATGGACTTAACCACGTAAGTTTTCTTTCCATACTGCAACAAACGAAAAACATGACACTTACATATATGAATACATTTTCCTGATATATTAATACATGCGCACCATGGATGTGATACTAATTCAACATTTTTAATGAATTCAACCATGTATTACTTACTTTGGGGTCTGCAGGTTTTGTAGTAAATCTGTCTCTTTTCTCTCCCTGCTCATCATACAGTATAACCACTCTCTCAATAGTGCACACTGCAAACTTTGCATTGTTGGGAGCCCAAGCCATACAGGTGACTTTAGCAGCTCCATCCTAAAGAAAAGATATTAAACACATTTTACTAAAATCAATGCCTAAAGTCTGTATTCACTCACTGAGATAAAAAAACGCTCGGTTAAAGCAGTGGGAGTTATTTTAAAACAGTTTTAAACACAACTTCAACATATAAAAGCTTTAGTTATCATTATTTCAGATTTGTAAGCATCCAAGGGATGCTAAGCTAAATAGCGTTAATGCAGCTAGCTTCGCTAAAGCACGTGATGAAATACTTCAACGTTACCTGCGGAGTTAAAAGAGTCTTCAGGTACTTTAACTGCATGTTTCAGGTTTATTAGTGACTCAAATTTCTTGAAATAGACATGTTTTGCGAGATAGTTGCCAGGCTGCAGACATTTTAGTAAACATAGCTTTCTCCCTGGTTACCGTCGTCAAGGAAGGAGCGTATGACGTAGTTACGTAGCTTTGAACGAAACGCTTAATGCGTGCGCTTCCTGCTATCGCTTAAATGCTTTTATCCCAGAATGTTGGCTTTTTGAGAAATAAAAACTATGCTGTAATATTTAACTTCCTTAAAAAAAGCTGTGGAGATGCCGGGGATTGAACCCGGGGCCTCATACATGCAAAGCATGCGCTCTACCACTGAGCTACATCCCCATGTGGACATCAAGGCGGAGTAAAGAGTATTTAAAGATTCATGACGTTGTTGTCACGTAACCACAAAAAGTACAATACCTTACAAAAATAACTGGCTTTACAACGATCATTGTAGTTTACTTATGGTATTTATAGTGAAACTACAGTAAGTTAACCATAAATTTGCTAAATGATAATGATAATTTTACAAAAAAAACATGGTTCCTACAGTCCACTTACTTTTATAAAACATCCGTTAATATTACCAAAGAGATCTCAGACATTGACACGCCGACATTCAATAGTTATAATTCGCTGAAATAGCTTAACGTTAAACCTCATTGTCATCATGGAACGAAACTGGGATCACATGCTCCAAAAGTAACGTTAGCATCTAAAATTAACTACAGTTATGTACTCCAGGTGGCAGGTCAGTCAAACACCATCGTGACAAGTCATGAGCAAATGGGAGGTCCAATACATAAACCAGAACAAGCTGTACCTGAAATCCAGGAGAATATCCACAAATACACATATGTGAGAGCACATGGGACAGCTCTACAACCTGGCCTTGATCAAGAAGGATTAAAAAATTGTGTCAATTGGATCACTGACATGCATAAACAGATTATCCTGAGTTTTGAGAAGATACTGCACAGTATTTGGTTTGTAAAAGAGGTTTTTGAGCTCATCCTTGGAACTGTTTTTTACGTTTTTGAAGCCTTTGTTCGATTTTTTATTCCGCATCCCAGAAAAGATGTGGAGGGGGAGATCGCTTTGGTGACGGGCGCAGCAAATGGGATTGGAAAACTGATTGCCAAAGAACTTGGTCAACATGGAGCTACATTAGTCCTGTGGGACATCAATTCAGAGGCGCTGGATCGGACGGCAAAAGAATTACTGCAAGCATTAGATGTGCGTGTGTATGCTTACACCTGTGACTGTAGCAGAAGAAGTGAGGTCTACAGAGTTGCTGAACTGGTAAAAAGTTCAAAACGATTTTTTTCATTAAATAAGATTATTTATACAATCATTGATTTATATTGAACGACATATTTTAATAATAATTTGTACTGTTAATCTATTCAAAATAAAGGGGGGGTTGAAAATGGAAATTTTATTGTTACAGACATTTAAATGTGGTAAAAATACTTAAACAGGTTAAAAAGGAAGTTGGAGATGTCACAATCTTGGTGAATAATGCAGGAGTGGTAACAGGGAAATACACCTTCACTGAAGCTCCCGACAATCTGGTGGACAGAACACTAAGGGTTAATGTTGCTGCTCATTTCTGGGTAAAACTTTTTCTGTTATTTAGTGTTTCCTTGTTACTTCCACCTCTTCTAGATGTTATGGGAACAGTGTGCTTATTGTTATCTCAAATGCTTTCTGAAACTTGCATTCACAGACGTACAAGGCATTTCTGCCGGTTATGATACAACGGAATCATGGGCATCTGGTCTGTGTGGCGTCCCATGGAGGGCTGTTCGCTATGAATGGCCTTGCAGGTACGTAGAAGGGTTTGAAAAACATACACTGTTAATCCACAATGTACGGTATCTGAAGATAATTGTTAAACATATTTAATGTAATGTGTTTTGTTCAAAGATTATTGTGCAAGTAAATCTGCAGCAGTGGGTTTTGCGGAATCCATTGCGCTAGAGCTGCTTGTCCTCAGAAAGGAAGGAGTCAAAACAACAATAGTGTGTCCTTATCTAATAAACACAACAATGTTTGCGGGATGTCAAACAAAGTAAGCCATTACAGTTTTTTATGTAGGCCCTAACTTGATTAGAAATCGTGGTTGTACAATAAAACAGATATTTTACCTTTACATTTATAGGAGAACATCTTTTCTTCCAATCTTGGATTGGAGAGATACAGCTAAAAAGATTGTGGATGCCATATTAAGAGAGCAAATGTACCTGCTGTTACCTTCAAGTCTAAATTTCATGATGGCACTCAAAAGGTAATATAGACTTCTAAATACTATCAAGATATAAAAGCAGTTAGTTTAGTTTTAAATGATAAGTTATACATTCATTTATATGACTCATTCAAAGTAACTGACCATTAAAGTTACATAAAATGCCCCTGTTTATATTCTTCCAGTCTCATGCCTGCCAAACTGGGCATCATCTTTGTGAACTTCTTTGGTGGAATGGATTTGATGGATCACTTCAGAGGGGTCCCTGTACCTATTATCAGCTACAAAAAGCCTCAACGGCAACAAAACGATAGTGTCAATGATCCACCACCCCACACTTATCTATTACAACTAAGCAAAATGTGTCCGAATACACCATGAATAAAACCTGTTTTGATTTAATGCATCTCCTGCTTTCATGATACCTTTATTAAAGCTACACTATTGAACTTTTGCTCACGGCTCCCCCATGTGGTTGATAAGTGCAATTGTCTGTTACCCGTGTTGTAAATAATGTCACTGTATAAGCTTCTCATGGGCAGCGCAATACACTTGAATTTGTTGACTAAACTGATGAAACCGGCGAATGCAGAAACGTTTGGAAACCATTTGGCACTCTTCTACATTCAGGGGATGAGCGGGGCTGTGTGTGTACCGACCCAAACACAGAACTTACAGAGTGTGGTTGTAGCCGCTATGAGGCTGCTCAGGTAGAAGCGGTAGTAGAATTCGTCCAGTTAAGAGTTGTTCTACCACTGAAGTGTTGATTTAACTGTATAAATAATTTTCTCTGTGGTTCATTTAGTTACATTTTCCCCACTAAATAAATATTGTATAAAACAACCTTTTTTACGTGTAATGTGAATCTTACATCTTCTTCATAATCATTGAG
This sequence comes from Triplophysa rosa, assembly GCF_024868665.1. Lineage (NCBI taxonomy): Eukaryota > Metazoa > Chordata > Actinopteri > Cypriniformes > Nemacheilidae > Triplophysa > Triplophysa rosa. The sequence goes on along the minus strand of NC_079904.1, from coordinate 4,827,090 downwards.
TAAATGATGACAGAATTTTCATTTTTGGTTGAACTATCCCTTTAGATTGCATCATACCTGTCATGGAAGAAAATGTAAATTACACAAAACTCTATATAACCATGTTTTTTTGGTTTTAACTAGTAAAACCATGGTTTTTCAATTTTAACTGTAGTAAAACCATGGTAAATTGTCGTAAGGGTTATACTAGGGCCCTGCATTATTTTTTAACCTTTGCTCTTGTTGCTTCTTTAATTAATATTCACCAAATTCATTTCACAAATGTTTTTAAAATTATTTCGTTTATTATCATTTTAAAAAGTGAGGGTGCACAGTAATTGAAGTGGCCGGGCTATGCCCCCTAGGGCCCACTCTTGGCACCGAAGCTCCGCCCACAAAAACGCGTCACAATATTTACTAACTGTAATGGCGTCTGTATACCCATTTGTCTCCTCCTTTCTGACGTGCTGACGCGCACTTCGTATAAAAGCAACTGAGGTTCACCGGCTCGGCTCCACGCTGCTGTGGCTGGAGCAGAGCGTGGACTTCTCTCCATTGATCACTCCTCGTGCGGCCTAAATCCATCTAAAACATCGCTATTGATCAATAAACGCATTCTTCATCAGGACAGTGTGGTCTTTGACCCACACTGATATCGCGTTTATTTGACTTTAATCAGCGATCACCGGATCCTTTTCATCATCTCTGAGAATAGCGTGGTTCTCACGTGGGTTCACCAGCGAGTCCGCGCAGCTCCACGGCTCATCCAGTTCGCTCCTTGTAGTTTACGCTGTAGAGATCGAGATCCGTGGTGACTTTGACTTTAGAAGCGCTAACACGCAAACATGTTCGTTAAAACGGCATCTTTAGTGTTGGAGGATGGGACGGCGTTTAGAGGCAGGCTGTTTGGCGCCCCAGCCTCAGTATCTGGTGAAGTTGGTAAGTTAAATCACTTCACTGGTTTCAAAAGATGGTGTTGAAAAGTATATAGCTATGAGTTCGCTCCTTTGGTGATCTACTAACGTACTGATTTATATGAGGGAAATGTATTGCGCCAGATCCAGATTGCGCAAAATGTGATACACGTTGAAATGCGACATAAGGAAAACTGCAGGAGTAGGAAGTAACACGTGTGTGTGTGTGAGAGGGAGAGAGGGAGGGGAAAAGTTCGCGCCGAATCAAAGCGAACACCACTTCGCGTTTCAGGGATGTGTGCCATGCGCACAATGTCCCAGTCGTGCATTCACGATTTCTCAGAACACTCACTCACTTGGCAGAGAGGCTTGTCAACTTGTTTATGCATGTTTACTTCTGGTTATTGGGAGTAACCTAGGTTTAAGTTTACTGGATTTTGTTTGATGTTTAACCAGTTCATACTGCCATTTAGTGATGAAACACATTAAAGGGATACTTCACCCAAAAATGAAAATTCTGTCATTTACTCACCTTCGAGTTCCAAATCTGTATACATTTCTTTGTTCTGATGAACACAAAGATATTTGGAAGAATGCTTATAACCAGACAGATTTTGCCCCCCACCATTGACTCGCATAGTAGGAAAAATTACTTTATCATTTTTTGTTCCGTTTAACATAAAAGAAGACATTTTGAAGAATGTAAGGATGGCAAACAGTTCTGGGGCACTTTGATTACCATTGCATTTTTCCCTCCTGTACTATGGTAGTCAATGGGGGCCGAAATCTGTCTGGTTATAAGCATTCTTCCATCTTTCTGCGTTCATCAGAACAGAGAAATTCATACAGATTTGGAACAACTCAAATGTGAGTAAATGATGACAGAATTTTCATTTTTGGGTTAAGTATCACTTTAGAGTATGTTTTGTGGTTCAGTATGGTAAATGATGATGTCATACATTTTACCATATAGGTTTTCCCATTTATTTTTTTAGTAAAAAGGCCATAACAATTGAATAATCAAGCGTAGTAAAACGATCCACACTTATTTTGTTTACTTTTAACGAACAAAACAAGGAAACACTGTTTTGTGAATTTTATCATATGACTAAATTCCTAATAAATGTAAATTGTGCCTTCATAAGGATTTATTTGTAAAATGCATTATTTGGAGGATGTTATTGTTATTAATGGGGAGGCTGCAGAAGATGGTACTTCATGATGATGATGATGATGATGAGAGAATGCCCAGATCTTGCAACGCTAGTCTAGGTCAAGGGTGGCTACTTTAAAAAAGAAAATATACATACACATGAATTTTAATTAGCCTTTTCGATCTACATAATTCCCTTGTATTTTAATTATACTATCATAGTTGTGGTGACCACTGAAATACATTACACATCAACCAGAAGTGCTGATAATATATTCCTCATTTCCAACTTGATAACCCATTAATAAGTGAAATCCAAATATATTTTGCATTTATATGAATGAAATTATGTCATTTACACACCGTGATATGACATAACAAACTGAAATTATATAACCACTGGGAGAACAAAAGATGTATAAAATAGTAATATAAGCATCTTCATGATACAGAAAATGATGCAAAATCACATCAGTCAGTGGAAACTGGGAGCGTATATAAATGTTTTCCACCTCTTAGTTGTTCATATTGGATGGATTTATGAATGAATGAATCCCTGTAAATGTCAGACCTGTGACCCATTATTCATTTAAACATTAATAATCCATTAATATGTCATACCAACCAACATGCTATAAAATTCAATAAATTGTGCATTCTCAGTTTTTCAGACAGGAATGGTGGGTTATCCAGAGGCTCTCACTGATCCGTCATACAAGTCTCAAATACTAACTCTGACATACCCACTGATTGGCAATTATGGCATTCCAGAAGATGAAGATGGGCAGTTTGGACTCAGCAAGGTGATCGGTTTTCTCTTTAATATTATATCCATTACATAATGCTTCTAACACACTGTCATACAACTCGTGCAGTTTTGGTTTTGGCGATGAGGTCTATAATTTGCTTCATGAAGAAAGCTCTTTTAAATACTGTTGCTATCTGTGGTCTTTCAGTGGTTTGAATCGTCCAGAATCCACGCTGCTGCTCTCATTGTTGGGGAGGTTTCGGAGAACCCCAGTCACTGGAGCTCTGCCAAGTCTCTGGATCAGTGGCTCAAAGAGCAGGGCACGCCGGGCCTAGAAGGTCCGTGTTTTAGAAATGTTTTACCTTGTATTAATCAAACAACATATGTGATTTGCAGCTGTGCTATTTATTTAGATTTAAAGGTTGCATTTATTCTTATTGTGAATCAAGGTGTTGACACTCGTCGCCTGACCAAAAAAATCAGAGAAAAGGGAACCATGCTGGGGAAACTTGTGGTGGAAGGAACTGCGGCATCTGATATTCCATTTGATAATCCGGACACTAGAAACCTTGTTAAAGAAGTTTCCATGAAAGTAGGTGTCTAGCTTTGTTTTTTCTCATATAATTTTTAATAATTCAAATGAATAAATGTCATTCATTTTACGACATTTTATGTTCTACTCATTTCTGCTTTAACAGGAACCAAGAGTTTTTAATCCTGAGGGTATGTTGAGAATCACTGCTATAGATTGCGGCATCAAGTACAACCAGATCCGCTGTCTGTGCCAGAGGGGCGCCCGGGTCACTGTGGTCCCCTGGGATCATCAGCTGGACAGCAAAGGTGAGCCACGTACAGTTCCTCGCAAGGATATGTTATAAATTCATATCTTGTAATTTAATTCAATTCTTAGTAGAATGTTTACAATGGCTGGAAATGCAGTATAGTATGTAGAAAAAAATATCATTGTCTCTTTCTCTAGATTTTGATGGGCTCTTTATCAGTAATGGACCTGGAAATCCTGAGTACTGTAAGGAGACCATAGACAATATAAAGAAGGTGGTGTCCACGGAAAAGCCCAAACCCGTCTTTGGAATTTGTCTGGGCCACCAGCTGCTGTCTTTGGTCATTGGTGCGAAGACATACAAAATGAAGTAAGTAATCTGTTCGATTTACTGAAAGGCATTTATCCACATGTTAAAGAGAAAGTATATGCAGATGTTTGTCAAAAATGTCTTACAGAGAATGTCATTATGCTTAAAAATAAACTTAAATGAGTTATTTCAGTTTCGCACACAAAAAAGTGATCTATGATTGAATTGCAAAAGTTACGGATTGCAGCTTTAAGTTTGTTCTTAAAGTCAACAATACACTTGTATTCAAGATACATTGTCAGGTGTCAATATCTTATGCAAATTGTTTTTAGATATATTATAATATCTTATCAAAGATTGCTTTCACTACAAAAAACAAATATATTGAGTAAGAATTGATTTTTTCCAGTGTAAGGTATTTTAGGTAATTGTTAGTGGATTAAGAAGAATGTAGAGAAACAAAGTGCTGCTTCCTTGGCTCTCCCAAACCCAAACATGGTGTAAAATCTAGTTTATGCTGAGCTCAGCAGTCAAGCATGTTGACATTGCATTACTCTGGCCCTGGCATAAGCTGCTGTGTTTCTAAGAGTCCTGGGATACTTGCTTTGTTTGCTTGTGCTCAAGGCCAGATGAGATAGCAGTCCACAATCCTTTCTGTTTTGTATAGTCAGCAGGTCTTGATCCAGATGCGTACGTTTGTTATGTCTAAAGAATTGCATCTTACAAAATGAACTAAATTCTTCTTTATTTGTTTCAGGTATGGCAATCGTGGTCATAACCAGCCTTGCATTCATAAAGGAACAAACCGCTGTTACATCACCTCTCAAAATCATGGGTTCGCTGTGGACCCCAAAACTCTTCCAGAGGACTGGGATGTGCTTTTCACCAATGCCAATGACCAAACCAGCGAGGGCATCGTTCATAACCACAAACCTCTCTTCAGGTTGGCTTATTTACAAACTATGATTATGATAAACATTTTTAAAGACTTAGAGGTTGAGATTAATTTTAAAAATAAAAAAAACACGTTTATATTTGGCTGATTTTCAGTGTGCAGTTCCATCCTGAACATATGGCTGGGCCTACTGATCTAGTCGGTCTCTTTGATGTCTTTCTGGATACAGTCAAAGATCTTAAAGAGGGCAAAGTCGGGAAATCAGGTGAGATTGATGTTGGCTCTTTGTTAGTGGTGTGACTTGTTTTATCTCCTGAATATGTTGACTAGAATAATTGACTTTACAGTTAAGCAAAGACTGACCGAGCATCTGACGTTCCCTGGATCTCCAAAGCCAGAGGAGTTTGTTCGACCTCGTAAGGTTTTAATTCTTGGTTCAGGAGGACTTTCTATCGGACAGGCTGGAGAGTTTGACTATTCTGGATCACAGGTGAGTGAGGATTCGCCAACGTCGTAGTGAAAATCATCTGGACCAAAACTGTGGGTTGTGGTGTCTTCAGTTTTAAACTCATTCTTTAAGCAATTTTTTCATGTTTTTTTTCAGGCTATTAAAGCTCTAAAGGAAGAGAACATCCAAACCGTTCTCATTAACCCAAACATTGCCACAGTGCAGACCTCGAAGGGTCTGGCAGACAAAGTCTACTTCCTTCCAATAACACCAGAGTATGTCACACAGGTACGAGAACTTTGTTTCCTGGCATTAGTGGCTTACTAGCCTGATGGTTTCTAAAGTGCAGTTTTTTATTTGTTTTTAACAGGTTATAAAGAACGAGCGTCCAGATGGAGTGTTGCTCACATTTGGAGGGCAGACGGCCCTAAACTGTGGCGTGGAGCTCACTAAACAGGGAGTGCTGGAGAAGTACAAAGTGCGTGTGCTTGGAACCCAGGTTTCCTCTATAGAGATGACCGAAGACCGCAAGATCTTTGTGGAAAAGATGGAGGAAATCAACGAACATGTTGCCCCAAGTGAAGCGGCCATGTCTGTAGAGCAGGTTAGTTTATCTCCATATGGTGCATAGATCTCAAGTCATCTAAAACTATACAGAAATTCAGACTATAGGCCTATGTACCCAATATATCTATTAGATTAATAAAGCAGTGCTTCCCAGTTCTGTTCCTCCAATGGTCTTCCTAACCAAATGTATTTAATTCACCTTATAACTTTGAGTAGTATGAAGACATGTTTAGGGACACGTTCTCCAAGAAAAGTATTGAGAACCACTGTCTAATATTTGGTCGGTCTAACTTTGTGATTTGCTGTTTCTAGGCAGTTGCTGCTGGTGAAACAATTGGCTATCCTGTGCTGGTCCGTTCTGCGTTTGCGTTGGGTGGGCTGGGTTCAGGCTTTGCCAATAATAAAGAGGAGATGATAACGTTGGTCACCCAGGCCTTTGCTCACACATCACAAGTCCTTGTGGATAAATCGCTGAAAGGCTGGAAAGAGATCGAGTATGAGGTGGTGCGGGATGCCTATGATAACTGTGTGACGGTACGAAACATGTTTTTAAAAACATTTCATTTACATTGCAGCATTTGGTGGCTTTTATCCCAAGTGATATGCAGTACATTTACATTTCACCAAAACTATTTTTTTTCTGTGACTTGAACCCATACCATATTGTCGCTGTTGGTTTTGGATCTCCAAATTGGTTCATTGTCTAAGTTGACAAACTTTTTTCAATGCTTTTCATTGGTTGAATATATGCAGAACCCACAGACAAACATGAAAGATGACCAATAGTAGACATAATATAGATATAGAGATCACAAAATATAGAGATGCAAGGTTTCTGCCGACAGCGACGATATGTAATTTGTGTGTTGTTTTATGTAATTTGTTGATGTGAATTTCCCACTTTATGTATTTAGGTTTGTAACATGGAGAATATAGATCCTCTAGGAATCCACACTGGAGAGTCTATAGTGGTGGCTCCGAGTCAGACGCTGAACGATTATGAATATAACATGCTGAGAAACACGGCCATCAAAGTTGTTCGCCACTTGGGCATTGTGGGAGAGTGCAACATTCAGTATGCCTTAAATCCAGAATCTGAGCAGGTAAATCATTCAAATAATTCATTATAAACAATGATGTTCCAGGAGTGATGGTCGACCCATAATCCAACGCTTCATGTCTTGCTGACAGTATTACATCATTGAAGTGAATGCTCGTCTGTCACGAAGCTCTGCTTTGGCTAGTAAAGCCACGGGTTACCCGCTGGCCTACGTGGCAGCTAAGCTCGGTTTGGGAATCCCTCTTCCTGTCCTCAAGTGAGTTCTTTGAATGAAATGAGGTGGAATATAATGGTCTTCCTCAGATTTAGTTTACAATGGCCTGTTTTTCCAGGAATTCTGTGACTAACTCCACAACCGCCAACTTTGAGCCCAGTCTGGATTACTGCGTGGTGAAGGTTCCTCGCTGGGATCTGAGCAAGTTCCTCAGAGTCAGCACCAAAATCGGCAGTTCCATGAAGAGCGTTGGTAAGATCTCTGTGTCATACACCAGTCGCCTCTTTCATTAATCTCACGATTTAATCTCACTTATTCTCCTTCCACCCCAGGAGAAGTAATGGCGATCGGTCGCAACTTTGAAGAAGCCTTCCAGAAAGCTTTGAGAATGGTGGATGAGAACTGCGTAGGCTTTGATCACACCATCAAACCTGCGTCTGAAGAGGTTTTTACTTGCATCATCTTGCTTTCTCCCATATAAAAATGCAGACGACTTCAAAAATGGAAAAAGTGCAATTTTGTCTTGTTCCTCAGGAGCTACAGACGCCAACAGACAAGCGCATCTTTGTTCTGGCGGCTGCGCTGCACGCTGGCTATGCCATCGAGCGTCTCTATGAGCTCACCAAAATAGACTGTTGGTTTCTGCACAAGATGAAGAACATCACAGACCACGAGAAACTTCTTCAGACGTATAACCAGGATGAGAGCGCCATGCCGCAGAAGGTCATGAGGAAAGCCAAGCAGCTGGGCTTCTCCGACAAACAGATTGCCCAAGCTGTTCAAAGGTACCCAGAAAAATTGTAGCCTCCATATTTGAACTTGTCGATTTTAGAAAGATGCATTATTGGTTCAGAATGATTACAGCATCTACCACCAGGGGCTGACAAACAGTCACCCTTTGATTTATACAAGGGACAGTTTATAAAGTCAGTTTTCTGCTCTGTCTGTAGCACTGAGCTGGCCGTGAGGAAGTTGAGACGTGACTGGAAGATCCTTCCTGTGGTCAAACAGATTGACACAGTGGCTGCAGAGTGGCCCGCCCACACCAACTATCTGTACTTGACCTATCATGGCTCTGAAAGTGACGTGGTCTTCGAGCAGCCCCATGTTATGGTCATTGGCTCTGGGGTGTACCGCATCGGAAGCAGCGTGGAGTTTGATTGGTGCGCTGTTGGATGTATTATGGAGCTGAGGAAGGTAAGCCATGTGCTTTTAGAGAACAATGAGAAAATTAAAGTTATATTGCTTAAGTGATCAACCTTGTGAACCATTTCTTTCTTAGATGGGATACAAAACAATCATGGTGAACTATAACCCGGAAACAGTCAGCACAGATTACGACATGTGCGATAGGCTCTACTTCGATGAGGTCTCTTTTGAGGTAAGCTGTTAAATTGAAACCATCGGTAGACATGAAAATTATACTGAATTTTATTTCGGTTTACAACAAACGTGTTTTGTGGTCTTTGAGTTCCTCATTGAGCATGTCTAAATGTCTACATTGGTACTGCAGGTTGTGATGGACATCTATGAGATGGAGAACCCAGAAGGTGTGATTCTGTCCATGGGTGGACAGCTGCCTAACAACATTGCCATGTCTCTACACCGACAGCAGTGCAGGATTTTAGGCACTTCTCCCGAGTTCATTGATTCTGCGGAGAACCGTTTCAAGTTCTCCAGGATGCTGGACACCATAGGAATCAGTCAGCCTAGATGGAAAGAGCTGTCTGATACTGAGGTACTGTATGCAACCAATATCATTTATTCAAGTAAAATGTCAAATTTGATCAAATATTGAAACAAAATATTTTTGTATTGTTTGCAAGGGTTAATTATTTCATGTTAATTGATAGTGTTGTTTTTATTGATTTTATGTTTAGTTTAAGTTTTAATACCCTGAAGATTTATCAACCTTTGTTAATAAATGAATAAATATTCACCTTAAAGCATTAGAGCATGAATCCCCCCCCACATTCTCTCTTGTAGTCTGCCATTGGTTTCTGTGCGGCAGTTGGATATCCTTGCTTGGTCAGGCCATCGTATGTTCTCAGCGGAGCTGCTATGAACGTTGCCTTCTCTGACAGCGACTTGGAGAAGTATTTGAGCAGCGCTGTGGCTCTGTCCAAGGAATACCCTGTCGTCATCTCCAAATTTATTCAGGAGGCCAAGGTTAGTCAACGCAAGCCTTCCCCTCAGGCGGTTCGAGTTACCTGCTTAAAAATATATGGGAGGAGGCTGGAGTTGAATGCTGGGTAATAAAACGAAAATACAGTGTAACTGAATTTGGCACAAAATTAAATATTTCTGGTTTGAACAGGTTTAGAGTTGTTTTCTCCTGGAATATAAGATTTAAAGGAACCGTTAAACAAAAACAAAAAACTGTCTTCATTTACTCACCCTCAAGTTGTTCCAGATCTGTTTAAATTTCTTTGTTCTGATGAACATTGAGAAACATATTTGGAAGAATGCTTGAAACCAAACAGTTCTTGGCCAATCATTTTTAAATGCTTTTCTGGTTGCTTATTTACTGTTAAATCAATAAAAATTTAAATGTATAATTTCAACTGTTAAAAGCAGTCGTTTCTATACATTTAATCAGGTCAGAGACGAAAAATAAAGCAGGAATTCTTGTTCGTCTATTCATTTATTAGGGAAAAATGTTTAAATCCTTAAACATGAGTATTAAACTTTCACATGTAACTAGTGTAGTCCTGCTACATGCTTGAAGAATGCTTCCAATCACTTTTTTGCTTAAACTTTCCTGCAAAGCGCCAAGCTGTCCCTAGCCACTTTTGTTGCCATTTGAATATGTGATGTTTGGCTATCAGGAAATAGATGTGGATGCTGTGGCTTGTGAAGGAACGGTCATCGCCATCGCCGTATCTGAGCACGTGGAGAACGCAGGGGTGCATTCTGGAGATGCCACGCTGGTGACACCACCTCAGGATATTAACCAGAAAACCATGGAACGCATTAAGATGATCGTTTACGCTATTGGCCAGGAGCTTCAGGTTACTGGCCCGTTCAACCTGCAGCTCATTGCCAAGGTGAGTTTACCTGTTAAAAGTATGTTTAATTGAAACATGAGTATTTCCAGCTAAAACTGAATTCTGTTTCTTTGCCATCAGGACGACCAGCTGAAGGTGATCGAATGCAACGTTCGTGTTTCACGTTCCTTCCCCTTTGTGTCCAAAACGCTCGGTGTCGATCTTGTCGCTTTGGCAACAAGAGTCATAATGGGAGAGGAAGTTGAACATGTTGGGCTGATGAGAGGAATTGGAATTGTGGGAGTCAAGGTCTGTAAGCTCTTTGATATATGTGTTGATAATAAAACCTTAACTGTTGTAACCGTTTCAATATGCTTTATCGGTGCTCTCAGGTTCCTCAGTTTTCCTTCTCCCGGCTGGCTGGAGCAGATGTGGTTCTAGGTGTGGAGATGACCAGCACTGGAGAGGTGGCCTGCTTTGGGGAGAACCGATACGAGGCGTATCTAAAAGCCATGCTCAGCACTGGCTTCAAACTCCCTAAAGAGAATATTCTTCTCTCCATTGGTAGTTACAAGGTAAACATCAGATCCTACAGCACTTTTTTAATTCAAATGGAAAGTTGTGTTCTGTTAATGAGTGTATTGAAATGAGTTTTGTTTGTTTTTAGGGTAAGAGTGAGCTGCTGCCCACAGTCAAGACTCTGGAGACTCTTGGTTATAACTTGTATGCCAGTCTCGGCACTGCCGACTTTTACACTGAACATGGAGTCAAGGTACACTAAACATGCTTTATTAATTCAATTTGTTTCAAAACTTAGCGAGTTGCCGACGTAGGCAGCATAGCATGGCACCATGCTAAATGAATGCTGTTCATCTGAGCAGGTGATGGCTGTGGATTGGCAGTTTGAGGAGGAGAGTGACTTTCCCAACAAAGACAAAGAGAGGAACATCGTGGACTATCTGGAAGAGAACCATTTTGACTTGGTCATCAATCTGTCTTTGAGGAACTCTGGTGGAAGACGCTTGTCTTCCTTTATGACCAAAGGGTACCGCACACGTCGAATGGCCATCGACTACTCTGTGCCTCTTATCACTGACATCAAGTGTACCAAACTTTTTGTTCAGGTCAGCATTAATGCCCCAACATACAAGCCCTTTGGCATATCCTACCTAAATTTATGAAACCCATTAATGCGTGAAAAGCAAACGATGTGACTGACTGTAAGATTGAAATGTGTTTCCAGGCACTGAGGCAGATTGGTCAGGCTCCTCGTGTAAAGACGAACGTGGACAGCATGACCTCACACAAGCTCATCCGTTTGCCTGGTGAGAACAAGACCTTATTGAAATTTGTCCTCTTGGATAAAATTGAAGACTAAATCAAGAATACATGTGGTTTGCCGTCTAAAGGTTTGATTGATGTCCACGTGCATCTGCGTGAACCTGGCGCCACCCATAAAGAGGATTTCTCCTCGGGCACAGCTGCTGCCTTGGCTGGAGGAATCACTATGGTATGCGCCATGCCCAACACCAGCCCTGCCATCATTGACCCTAGCTCCCTCGCTGTGGCGCAGAAGGTAACGTCAGATCTATTGAGTTATAAAATGGAGCACAGTGGTCTAAGTTGTGTGTTTTTATAGACCAATTTTAACTTTATTTTAATGGACTGGTGCAGCTTGCCAAGGCCGGGTGTCGCTGCGATTACGCACTTTTTGTGGGGGCTTCATCAGACAACGCCACACTTCTTCCATCCATCGCAAATTCTACAGCTGGTCTGAAGATGTACCTGAATGACACGTTCTCCACTTTGAAAATGGACAATGTTTCTGTATGGATGGAGGTAAGGCGTGTATTTTTCTCTATGGTCAGAAAGTATATTGTGCATATTTATGAACGATGGGGGAGAAAGAAACCTGTTTGTAGTGTGTAACTTCCACACTGTGACTATAAATGTTGTCATTTCAACATCACAAGTGAATTGTTGTCGTTACAAAGAAATCTTTCTCTTTGAATGCAGCACTTTGAGAAGTGGCCAAAGCACTTGCCCATTGTAGCGCATGCCGAGAAACAGACAGTGGCGGCTATCTTGATGGTAGCGCAACTTTATCAGAGATCCGTTCACATCTGCCATGTTGCCAAGAAAGAAGAGGTAAGAATCCAAAGCATCCATGGTGGTTCAATACCACTTTTGTTTAGTCAGGTTCCTATGTAGAGCAAGTTACTATTCCTTGTTTCTACTCCTTATTATCTTCCTTTGTTTCTTAGATTCTGATCATCCGAGCTGCTAAACAAAAGGGGATCCTGGTGACGTGTGAAGTAGCTCCTCATCATCTCTTCCTGTGTGACGATAATGTGCCCACCATTGGGGACGGCAGGGCGCAAGTACGACCCATGCTGGGTACACGAGAGGACATGGAGGCATTGTGGGAAAATCTAGATATCATTGACTGCTTTGCTACAGATCATGGTAATAATAATGGGTTCAGATTTCTTTCCTTTGCACCCTTGTGCTTTTAAAATAGTACATGCTATTATTTATACCATCTCAACACGGTTATGCACCAAACGCACTTCAAATTGGCAACATATATATTACAACTTCCAAACTTCCCAAGTTTAATCTTGTATGTTCATTTATGAAGATCTGGAACAATTTTCTTTTATTGACTTACAGCCCCTCATTCAGTAGAAGAAAAGAACTCCGAGAAACCACCACCAGGTTACCCGGGTCTGGAGACCATGATGCCTTTGCTGCTCACGGCGGTGAGCGATGGACGCCTTACCATTGAGGACATCATCAAGAGGCTCTACGAAAACCCCAGAAGAATATTCTCTCTTCCTCCCCAGGAGGACACCTACGTAGAGGTATCTCCATATTACGATGTCTACAAAGAAATGCCTTTGCAGTTAAGCCTAAATTATTTTGTTTTGTTTGAATTTTAAAGCGATTTGTTTACTTTCTAGGTGGATTTGGAGAAAGAGTGGACTATTCCAAAACATATGCAGTTCACAAAGTCAAAGTGGACTCCATTTGAAGGCATGAAAGTAAAAGGAAAAGTCATGAGGGTGGTGCTTCGAGGAGAGGTGGCCTATATTGATGGACAGGTGTGTTAATGCTCATAATTTTGTTCATTTTCTCTTATGTTTAAAAATGATCTATTATTGAGGAGATGGATAAGGGAATAAGTTCCAGGATAGGATACAGTGTATAATTAAACTACCTCTAAGCCACAGCTCCAACATCAGTTTTTATGTTTTTAATCCTTTTTTGTTTCTCCTAAGGTGTTGGCACCTCCAGGTTATGGTCAGGATGTGAAGTCATGGTCTGCACCCCCTGCAGTGGCAACCGAGCCGATAAAGGATGCTCCTAAGGTGTTTCTTCAACACATATCCCATAATAAACAACCCTTTAAACGTGCGTTTATACAGTGGGTTATCTAACGGTTTCGAATGTCCTGGTTGACAGCGTGTAAGTGAAGCCCTGACTCCTGAACGGCTCCGTACCGGACCCGCTGCTGATACGGTTCGTAGCCGTGCCCCAAGCCCACGCCGATCAATTGGAGATGGACGCTTCATCCTACCACCCCGGATCCACCGCGCATCTGACCCCGGTCTGCCACCAGGTACTGCGGCTCTCGTGTGTTTGCCTGAACTTGAATTTGTGAACCACTATATTGTCTGTATCTGTAATCTATGAAACATTGCTTTTCAGTTGTTTTGTTGAAGTGTTTGATGTTCGTGCAGTGTTTCAGTTGAACACGAGCACTTGTTGTGTGTTTGAGCTTTTGTTCTACAAAGCGTTGTAAATGGGTTAGCTCGACCATTTAAAGGTCTTGGATGTATATCTCACCTGCAGGTTACAAAAGATCCACCATAAAACCCCTAAAGGCGATGATGGGTAATGTCTATGTACTGTACTGTAGTTTGATAAAATCAGAAAACAAATCTCCTGATTGAACTGAAAAATAAACTGACACAGTGTCTGAAAATTTTAATTCTTTAATTTACAAAACAAAAGAACGATTTTTAAGACTTATTTTTTTATTATTCTATAAAGAATTTATCAATTACTCTTATCAAAAAAAAAGATTCCTACAAAATTTGCATGCAAGCCATTTAAAATCCAAAAAATATTTAAATACTTTGTTGCTTGTTTCATCTTATAAATATTAATTCCATTACTGATTCCGATTTTCGTCTGTAAAAATCAATCTATTTGAAATACATTTTTTTACCATCTTTACCAACTCATAGAGGCAGTCAGCTCTCAAACTCAAGATTTTAAAATATTGCTAATTCCAAAATGATATAGAATTGTAAAAAAAACCTACTCCAATATTATAAATTTATAAAATATAACTTCAATGTATCATTGCTAATCATTTTCTTCAAACTTTTCCATCAAATGCCTGAGCAGATGAAGAGGACATTTCATTATCTCCACCATATGATACAGGTTTGAAGTTTGTAGTGATGCGTATCAGAGCTTTGTCATCCTGAGCTTCTGTTCAGTCTGTATTTGATTCTGGACTAAATCATGGATCTTTATTCTCTGGGAATATATCAGCCATTACACACAGCGTACAGGTTTAGGTACTCGGATGCCGGTTGATTTCTATGCTCCATGCTCTGCTTGCATGCTGGGCCTTTGGATTCAGGTTGAATCCAATGAGCTTATTCAGCATCTTTGTATATAATGGGATCATTTCATAACCAGTGATGATCTTTTGTGACTATTCTTTGTTCTTCATGATCAGAATTGGCCCCACCAGTGGATGCATACATGCAACCTCCTCTGGCCAGGATCTTGTCACCTCAGGCTGGGATGCATCAGATCGTGCCCCCACCCCAGACTTCCCCCCTGCTCCACCCGCTGGTGGGCCAGCACGTATTGTCTGTCCAGCAGTTCAGTAAGGAACAGGTAAAACATGTTTTTAAACCCAAACGCAGCCGTACTGGATGGGTAATGACATTATTTGCAGCAAATATGATTCTTTTCAACACGTGCCATGTTGTTTTGCTTGGGTTTTCAGATGTCTCATCTGTTTAATGTGGCACACACTCTGCGTCTCATGGTACAGAAAGAAAGACCACTGGACATTTTGAAGGTACTGTTGCTGTTAGTAAAATGTAGCCAAATGTGTCAACGCGTATATAACAAAGGTATTAACTCTAAGGCAAGTTGTATTTTCGAGAACTGCATAAAGTGGCCAACATTGTCCTCATCTTCTCCCAGGGTAAAGTCATGGCCTCCGTGTTCTATGAGGTGAGCACTCGCACCAGCAGCTCGTTCGCAGCAGCCATGCAGCGTCTGGGTGGCACAGTGCTGCATTTCAGCGAATCCACATCCTCTACACAGAAGGGCGAGTCTCTGAACGATTCGGTTCACAGCATGAGCTGCTATGCTGATGTCATAGTTCTGCGCCACCCCATACCTGGAGCTGTAGAGGTGAATGACAGTACACCAGTGGATAGACATTAACGCATATTTTTTACAAAATTCATGTTTGGTTATGTTTTGCTTTAAAAGACATGACACTAGGTCTTGCCCTGATGTGTGCACAATTCATCAGTGTTCATCATTTTAAGACTCGCTATTCATCTTCCATAAAAATGTATTAACTTGGACTTTCTGAAATGAACGGTCTGTTGTTGTAACAATAGTAACTATATAGAAACTACAGTCTACTTTTAATAAATCCGGATAAAATTGAGTCATCCAAACATTATTTCCTGGTATTATACTTAGAAATATTAAATGGTTGTAACTCATAACAGGAATAGGAAAGGTAGTCTTCGCTACAGAATTATTTGTGCATTAATCTAAATAGGAAATATGCTTTTGATTTGTAGAGTGCAGCAAGACATTGTCGGAGGCCAGTGATCAACGCTGGTGATGGGGTCGGAGAACATCCTACTCAGGCTCTTCTGGATATCTTTACCATCCGAGAAGAGCTTGGAACAGTCAACGGCATGACTGTGAGTCAGCCAAAATATTGCCATTGGCTGTATTGATAAAGTCCATTCGAAAACAAAGTGTCTAATTAATGTTCCCAATTATGTCATCATGTGCAATTGCTTAAATATTGTTTTTTACTATTGCTATATTGGGCTGGTTAGAAGACTCAGACAATGATTTGATATTAGAACAGTTACATACTAAACTAAGTGAATGGTTGTGATAATTGGATCTTTTTGTTTTAATCTCAGATTACCATGGTAGGCGACCTGAAACATGGGCGCACTGTGCATTCTCTGGCCAGACTTCTCACCCAGTACAGGATCACTTTGCGCTACGTGGCTCCTAAGAACCTCAGCATGCCCGCCGAGATCATTGACTTTGTGGCCTCCAAAGGCATTAAACAGGTGCATCGCAGTCATATTTGTGATTTGGAGATCGCACTTGATATGATGCTTCTTCATCAATGTTGATTTTCCTGAATTGCTTATCTAAGCACCTCCATCCATATCCACAGGAGGAGTTTAACAGCATTGAAGAGGCCATTCCGGAAACCGATGTTCTGTACATGACTAGAATACAGAAAGAGCGTTTCGCTTCGTTAGAAGAGTACAAAGTGGTCAGATATCCTGTGTTATGATGAAAATGGTATGACATTTTGTTTCTTAAATTTAATGAAATTTACAAAAAAAAAATTTTTTCCTCGTAGTGTTTTGGCCAGTTTGTCCTAACACCGCACATCATGACGGGAGCCAGAAGGAAGATGGTGGTCATGCATCCACTCCCGAGAGTCAATGAGATCAGGTTTGTTAAGAAGTCAATTATACTGGAACCTTAAGTGCTAAACACAAGTGCTTGTAGTAGCTCATAATCATATTTGGTTTGCAGCGTGGAGGTTGACACGGATCCCAGAGCTGCTTACTTCCGGCAGGCGGAGAATGGGATGTATATTCGGATGGCACTGCTGGCCACTGTGCTAGGTCGGTGAGAAGGCAATCGTCGCGGTCAAGACAATTTGGCAGTAAAGGAAAATATTGTGCCTGGCAACAGACTAATTGCATTACTGTGTACTTTCTGCAAACCTGCTATAGAAAAGATTTCAAGTCCTGGGGCATTAAGAATTGTCTTTAAAAAATTCCTATTCAATTATTTGATTTAACGGTCTTACAAAATTACTTGAATAAACGACAATATAGTGTGGTTTCCTTTGTCTCTGCTCGTATCATCATCATGTCAAAATATCTGAGTTCATGTAATGCTTTTGTGCAGTTAAGTTCTCTAGAATAGCAGATTTTCTATAGCGTTGTCGGCTCGCAGTCAGTTTCCCTTCAAATTCAGCAAAATCCTACAGGCTTATTTTTTTCTACCACATGAATCACTCTATGAATGCAACTATGCATTACAGAAATGCAGGTATCTTTGTTACACAATGTTCCTTTTGATATTCCAGAGGTTCATGGGGGTGGGGCAAGGCTTTTATGACTTTACAATCTTAGTGCACATATTTGAAGAATAATCTTTCGATATTACTGATTAAAACTTGAAAACATTATTAAGTGTTGTATTGCAACTGCTTTTTGTAACATTCTACGCAATAAAAAAACTAGCATATCGGACCCGCATTTTCACTGCTTTGTTCTTACATTGCACCATGACTACAGCACTAAACGTACTAGTCAGAAATGAAATGATAGTATCCACAGACAGCTGGTTGGCAAAATGAACAATCCGTTTAATTACTAATTAAGATATTGCGTCATAAAGCAGGCGTGGCCTATTTGAGAATCTGCATAGGTCAGGTCATGTGTTTTATACAAATATGAGTTCACATACATGTGCGCAATCGCAGGGGTTTCATACAGACAGATATGAGGCAGCTATGACATCGGATACCTGTGCGATCGCGGTCTTCTGAAGCGAATCGATGCATTTGTTTAAGAGAAATATCCATATTTACAACGCTATTGGTTGGTTATGTCTTACATCCGCTGCAGGCGAACGAGAGGCTTGTTTTTCAGCTAAATGATGGTGACAAAAGCTCCCGCCCTGAGGAGGCGGTGTTTCTATTGGCTGAAAACGAAAAATGCTGCGTTCGTCACAGGAACTTACGACACGTCTGCGTCATTTGCCGGAAAAACAAGCTTCTCGTTCGCCTGCAGCGGATGTTTGACAATATCGTTAATAGCGTTGTCAATATGGATATTTCTCTTAAACAAACGCATCGATTCGCTTCAGAAGACCTTTGTTAAGACGACGGAGCGCCGCCAAGTTGTTTGAAACACCATTTTTCCCCTCAAGAAAGAAAGGCCAACATAAACATAAACATTTCTAAAAATAAAATAGTTCAGTTCAGAGACATTGTGAAAAACGTTTATTGACGAAATGATGCAAACAACAGCTCACCACTGCTGCATCTGCATTTCCTTACACATCATAGGAAAGTAAAAACAAGGTAATGAGGCGAATTTATCGGACGCACTCACTGGCCCGAAGTTAACTTCCGGTCTGTGTTCGGTTGTAATATTACCATTTATTTTATAATTTATTTATAATATTAATTCATATAAATACTTTATTGTATGTTAATTGTGTTTATTAAATTAAAACTACTCGACAGTTATTGATTCTTTGCGGAAGTTAAGTTTGGGCCAAATAACGTTTGTTTATGTTGTTGCCCCTGAAACATTTTTGATCAGTGACTTGTTGCCAATACAGTTTAGGACATATATAGGCCTACATTTAAGGTAACAGTAAAACATAACAATTCGGTATTATCAGCATGGGGGATACACTGCAAATAGAACACATGACATGTATTTTATGCAAATGGAAGAACTGACATCAGGTTTATTAAATATTCTCTGTTCTCTTAGGATTGAACGTGCAGCCATTATTTTGGCCCTGTAAATGTAACAGTGTATGTTAAGTAAGTTTAAAAGCAATGATAAGAGTAATACAGGGCATTCATAATAGCTTCATAAAAGGGAATTTTTATGAAAAAATAAACACATATATTCAGTAAGAGTTAAATAAGATCTATTGGTTTTCCTTCTGTAAAAAAACAAGGAAATATTCGGACGAATATGCATGTATACTGTCTGAAAGGTAAAAAATTGTATTTCCCCATCTTGCACATTGGTGTCCAATAGGGGGCATGAGAGTTCCACCTGTTACCATGTGGACTGTTAACACTTTTAGCATGTGTTCTCACTGCTCTCTGTTACATTGTTTGTAGGAGTGTTCTGGGCGCTGGCGTGGGCTGCTGATGATAGTACCTCCTCAAAACTGCCCGCCCCCCCTGTTCCTCCAACCTTTGACTGCTCGGGACACAAACAGTACAGTGTTGTGAACATTCATGACATCCG
>NC_079904.1:2277899-2304996 GCF_024868665.1 Triplophysa rosa | reverse complement strand
CTCTCTCTCTCTCTCTCTCTCTCTCACTCTCTCTCTCTGGCACTCTCTCTCTCTCTCTGGCACTCTCTCACTCTCTCTCTCACTCTCTCTTGCTCTCTCACTCTCTCACTCACTCGCTGTATTGCATGTGGTTTGATAATCTCAAATGATGTCTTGTGTGTAGAGTAAGCTGGTGATGGAGGGCTTCAGGAGCTTACGGGAGGGCGAGCAGGTGGAATTCACCTACAAGAGGTCGAGTAAAGGTCTGGAGTCGCTCAGGGTCACGGGGCCCGGTGGGGGCCCCTGCTCCGGCAGCGACCGACGCCCTAAAGGGAAAGTCCCACCCCCCAAGCGCAAACCAAAGGGAGACCGGTGAGTCCGCAGAGCTTGATGGGATATGTAGTTTAATGTGTGTTATCTGTCATTCTATAGCAGTGTTTAAGAAAACTGGCACTGAGAGCGAGAGTTAATGATGAACTGTTCACACAGTGCTGTATTCGTTCTGTATAAATTCTTATATTTCAGTTGTTTTTAGCAGGTGTCACTGATCCTTATAAACTATAAGACTAAGGACTCAAACTACTATATTTACTAATATGATTTCTAAGTAAAAAGCACTGAATAATTGTAGCAATAGTTTTTTGGTGGTTTTTAGTTGAAGGCTTTACCATAAGCTATCATTGCAATAATTAGAATGAATCATTATTGCATGTTCTTTAAGTTTACTTGAAATACAGGATGATTATTATTGATAAATACACAAAAACAAAACCTTACAAACAGACAATAATTTAGATTTTAGTTTGGTTTGTTTGTACAAATGGTTTGATGTACAAATAGAAAATGAACAATTTTATTAACAATCTCAAAAGGTTTTAAAATAAGTAAAAATGGTTGTATTATAAAATAGGTTTTTATAATAGGTTGTCTATATAAACACTACAAACTGACTTGAACTTAATTCTGACTTGCACAAGAACGTTTGAGCATTTTCCCTTTTCATCACATTTGGTTTTGATGTAGAAATGTGCATTTTAGTGTTAAAATGTTGAGCATGCACACGTTTATCAAACGCTTATTTAAAAAAAGTAGATTTTTTCCCTCCTGAAAAATAATGAAGAACTTGATCATTGCAAAACCTTGTGAATTGCAGCTAGTCATTTCTGATGTTGAGTTTAGCTTTGCCAACCCTTTTTTCAATGCAGGGCCGATTCTTAAGGATTGTTGGGCTGTCATCCATTTCCCGTTTCCATGGAGATTCCAGCAAAAAAATACAAGCTGAAAAAGTCTTTTCACCCTGTTATGTTGAAAGTGTGTATACAGGTGTGTAGGTGTATGAGCAGTTTATCAGACTGTGTTAAAGAGCCAGTCATGAGGTTATATGACGGTTATATGACCTCAGTAGAAGGGGACAGTGACACAATTTTAAAAATCTCTAAAAATTATAATCTTGGAAGTGTTCAATAATTTTGTAGAAATGGTAGGCCTATACATCACATTCAAAGTATAGAAATGAGTAATGTCAATAATATTTTATTCAAGTTGGTCAAGTTCATAGTTTATGTAAGACTAAGTGAGAATTATTCTAAAACATTTGAGAAAATGGTATTCCTGAGCCAAGTTAAAGATTTTTGTGCAGGTGCTGAACTACTCAGCCACCTGGAGGCTAAAAACACTCACTGCAGATATAAAGCAACCACATCAACTATTTTTGCAATATGATTTTTTGTACAAATAGTATATTCCCAAAATATCTTTTTAGTTTGTCATAGCACTATATGTTTTTAATTAATGCATACACATTTTAATACATCACTTTTAATAGTTTGCTAGATTGTAGGTAAATGTGTACCCAGTTCCTAATCCTCTTTTTGAGTGTCAAGTGATTTTTAGACCGTTGTAGGTTATGTTTTGTTATTTTAAAATAGAAACATTTTAATTTGAGACTATTTAATGTTAATAACAGTTGTAAATATGACCTAATATATCTTAAATATAAAGTCTCAGTGCTACTGTGTGCGTGGGTGAGAGAGAAATAGACAGTCTGATTTTCTAATTTTAGTGTCGGTAATGTCATTTCCTACTTGCTCGTTTCCATGCACCGGAATTTCCTTGGCAACCGAAGGCTCCATGGTAACCTAGATGGATTCAGTCAATTATTGGACAGTAACTCAGTCTCGTCCACATACCTTGTCTGGCCACAGTGTTCTAGTTGATATCTTTAAATTATTTTTGCTGTGGATCATGCAAAAGACTTAATATATATATATATATATATATATAACTGAGCACATGAGTTTGTGTTTATTAAGATGTTGTTATACACGAGTCATAATTGATCCTATACTGCCCCCTAGTGTACACTGCGTACGGATGAAACTCTGGAAAGCATGTTCACCACAAATTTAAAAGAAAAATATTTGTATAGTGGTCAGACACAACATGCAAAAGACGTATTCACACTAACACATCAACCATTTAGGAATATAACTTTATTTGGAAAACTATGCAAAGACCACAGGAAGAACGTGGCATTTCTATTAAAGTACTTTTTTTTGCATTTTGGTTTTGTTCCCTTGTTTAAAGTGTACTTAGTTTATGGTGGAAGATTTACTAACCGCAAATCTAACCTTCTCAGACACTACAAGGCATATTTCACATAATAATGTAAGTTCTGTCATTAACTCACCCTCGTGTCATTTCAAACCTGTATGACTTACTTCTGCAGAACACAAAAGAAAATCTTTTGAAGAACATCGGTAACCAAACAACATTGACCGCCATTTACTTCCAATGCATGGACACAAAACCACTGAGAGATTTCTCAAAATATCTTCCACAGAAATAAAGCGTCACATACAGGGTTTGAATCACATGATGATGAATAAATGCCTTAATTGCTTAAAATAAAATCCAGAATAATGGTAAGTGTGTTTTGGTTCTTCCGTAGGTGTTACAACTGTGGTGGTCTGGACCATCACGCTAAAGAGTGTGGCCTTCCCCCCCAGCCAAAGAGATGTCATCGCTGTCAAAGTGTCACACACATGGTGGCCCAGTGTCCCCACAAGAGGGCGTTGTCTCCCTCCACGTCTCAGGACTCCCACCGCCCCACCACCTCAGCTCAGTCCCAGGAGGAGGGGAGCCGGTCGGGCTCGTCCTCTCCGGAGGAAGCGAGTCAGCGCGGCGCTCACTCTCAGCGCTGGAGGAAGAGTCGGGACTGAGAGGAATCTCGTCTGACAGGTTCCCTTTGGCTTTCACCTCATCTCGACGGAGCCCGGAGCCAAAAATCAACTACCTCACATGCCCGGGTCACCGAGGAGGCCCTCCCTCCTGTGCAGCTATGGTATCAGTCGATGGGGATTACACGCCTGCGTGTGTGTTTTCAATGAGCAATCGCAGCAACCTCTGAGATGTGTGCGTGGTACATAGATCAAATATCGAGCATGGAAGAAAATCGTCAGTCAGTACGTTTTATACTTGCATCTGCGGTTTAGGTTCAGACACAATTACAAAATTACAAAAACTCTTTTTAATCAGGGTCGTTGCTAATATTCACAGGTCCCGGGACAAAATCTTTCTCTTCATCACAGAAGACTTTAGCAGCCCCTCTTATCACAACAATGACCCTGATGACAATATTCATTTCTTTAGAGTGCTTTACAAATCAAATCAAATAAGCGACTTCTAACTTGTGAACTGTGACATTACAAATGATTTTAACCCCCCGTTGAGGTTTTGACCTCCGTAGTCGCACCCGCTAATATGAAGTATCCAAGTGTTTGCGTGTGTGCAGGTTGTTTTGTTGTATGATGAAGAGTTCGAGATTAGACTGTTAGTTAACCAGCGGTAAATAGGACTGAAGACATGAAACTGAAGATGACTAGAGTTAAGCAATGTTTTGCAGACTGTTCTCTAGCTCATGATGATAATATGAGGCATTTATATGTGATGTTGAAGAATAGATCATACGGAGTGTGTAGGTCGATGAAGTTGATGTTGCATGATGGCGTTTCGGTTTGATTTCACCCCGTTCTCATGCATTCAGGTTTTATCACAGAGTCTCAAATTTTAGGGGAGGGGAATTGTGCGGTGTTCACGACACGGTGGCATTATCGTAAATACAAAATCAGAACCAAATTGAAAGAAGCATTAAGAGTTAAAGATATTGAACTGTTGATTTTGGCGCTTAGTTGTCAGGCAGATTTAAGCACAGTTTTATACGAGATGCATTCCTTTCAATGCTTAAAGCGACACTCCACCCAAATATGAAAATTCTGTCATGAATTATTCCCCCCCCCCCCCAAGGTCCTTGGCAAACTAAATATTAAAGGGATATTCCACCCAAATATGAAAATTCTGTCATCACTTACTCAGCCTCAAGTTGTTCCAAACCTGTATAAATGTCTTTGTTCTGTTAAACACAAAGAAAGATATTTGGAAGAATGTCAGCAGACATTTCTGGGACATCATTGACTAGTAGGAAAAATTAAAAAGGTACATTCTACATTCTTCACAATATCCTTTTTTGTGTGTTAAACAGAACAAAAATCATGACGCGATTATTTTTTCTACAATGGAAGTCAATGGTGTGCCAGAAATGTCAGTTGCTAACATTCTTCTAAATATCTCTCCGTGTTCATTTTTGGGTGGAGTATACCTTTAATATTTAGTTTGCCAGCTGTTTACAGACATTCGGGGTATTAAAGAATCATTTGGGTTTTAGTATTTAAATGTTTTAAGTGAAGGTGATTTAAAGTTAAAGAGTTGGGGGTTGTGGCTTTTAGTTTGCCGGTTTGCTTGGAGGTATTTTTAAGGTAGCATTGATCCTAAAACTCGCCTTTTAGTGGATGTACAAATTTGACTATTTGTCTATTGTGGAAAAACTAACCAAAAATACGAATAACCTATCTTGCAGAGGGATAAGCTGATTTTTGTCTTACATTTTTTAGAGAGCTAAATCATACCCGGACAAACTGTTCATTTGCAGTCGCAATCATATTAATGCCAGCTAATGTGAAATTTCGAGTTGGATTTTTGAGTTAATCCTGTAAAATGGGTTAAATCGCTTCTGCCTCCATCTAGAGTATTATCAACACCCCAGAGTGTCACACATGATATGTTTTCTGTATTTAGGTTGGTGACCCATGTGGTGTGGTTTCACACACCTGCGTGTTTTTCTCAGTCAGCCGAATGTTTATCATCTCTATCAGCTGACGAATGTTTATCTTTCAAAGCCTTAGTGAGTTGTATCTGCCGCTGGTGGAGATCTGGATGATCTAACAGGTGTATTATAACAGTTAAACTGCTGGAGATTTATCTACTACAATCATCTACTGCATACAAGCAAAAGATACAGAACAGAAGTGCACTTGATCAAACAGCGTTGTTAGAAAACATAGTTTACACGTTAGTTTACTGTTTATCTGCCCATAATATCCTTTAGTTGACAGTCCGCTATCATTTTTGCCTTTTATTGTGTGAAGCAAGACGAGTGTCATAGAGCAGCATTTAACATCCCCAGCACACATCTGTATCATCTCTCAGATTTTTTTTTTTGTATTCATTTAGTCCTGATTTGGGGTAGTCGGAGGGATGGAGATTCATGATTGAAAATGTGCTTTTTTGATTTGGTGATTAAATATAAATCAGATTTCATTGTGAGATTCACTTGAGAACTTATTTTTATAAATCTGGCCGTAGCTCTCGTGAGCAGAGAAGTTGAGTGTAACGGATCTAAATCTCATTACGCTAGAAATCAACATCACGGAGATGTATTTTTGTGTTCTCTGAAAAGTGAAAGGCAAACAAAACAATCCGACGATACTGAATGTGGAACTCTCGCTCCGTTTAAAGCAACACGACTGTTCCTGGCCGTTGACTGGATGGACTTTTGAATTCCCTGTGTGATTTGACAAATCAATCGGCTGGTGTCACATGGTTTATCGGAGGGCGTTCACGTAATCTGTGTGTGTTTTGGTATAAATGTTTATGCCAAAGACTGTACTGGAAGCATTAGAGGTGTGCGATCCGTTCTCTTTATACCTACACTTGAAACAGGAGAGGAACTGTCGTAAAGTTCAGCGCTCGTGCTGTGAAACAGCCCTATGAATGTGTGTGCGTGCGTGTGCATCGTATTTAATCGATCGAGAGCACAGACAAAAAAAATCTATCTTTGAGAGAAAGAAACTGACCAAATGACAGAAATAGCACAGTCTCGAATCCCAAACCTCATACGGCGACAATAGATTTATACACATTGTATTTTTATACATTTCTACCCACAATTCTTCTCAGGATGAATTTCTCTCAGGGAACGAACCAAATAAGTGTATTCGACGTTATTTCTGTTTATTAACATTTAACTGAATCTATTTACTGTTAGTTATAAACTCACTGACACGTTCTCATATATTAGCACTACCTCTTTTAGTTCCATGTAAACGAAAGTTTTCTGTTTTGGTGTTTTGTTTTGTTCCCCCAGAAGATTAACCGAGTGTTAAGTCCTTGTTTTAGTTCTCAGTTTTACGGTAATAATTTGCTTTTTGTTTTGTTTACAGCAGCAGCATCTACCTCATTTTCGCTCATCTCCAGTTAAACTCATTCTGGTCCATTTGCTGGTCTGGGGTCAGTGTGTGTTTTTATTTTTTATTCTTAAGATGGGAAATTGACTTCCTCTCTTTTTAGACTAACTCCAGTTCAAAGTTCAAAACTAGTATTTTTTTCTTGACTGATGTTACTTGTTCCGCATCAGTATCTGCGGTTAACTGTTTGAGCTGAAGGATTCTAGTGTTACACAAAATAACACACTAAACTATATGACGGCTTTCTAAGAGGGGTGTTAAGAGAGTTATTTGGTTATTAGACGTGTGCCTTTTATTTCTTTAAGCTTAGACGTTTACTGGGAGGCCGACAGTGTCTTTTTATTTTGTGGCATTAATATATAACATCAGTACTTAAGGACTTAAATACATTGGCATTATAGAAATGTAAAATGGAATATGGTGTTGTAACTACTGATTCAATGCTTTTTGACACAGGTCTGTCTCAAATCAGGAAAATAACTGGATGTATTTCTGCCAGACGTACGCGCAAATATGAGTTTCTGAGCAGATCTTTAACCGTGTACGTGCTCAAAATGGTGTGGTTTCTCTTGCCACACTTTCAGTATTGAATGTATGAAACTGACCAAAGCCTTGGACTGATCAAAAAATACAATGAAAATCATTAGTAGTATTGAAAAGCCTTGATCGTTATTATAATACTTCATTACTAATGACTCTAGTCACTGCAGTCTTAATAAATCATGTCATTACAAGAGAAACTGTATGCTTAAAATGACTGTAATTCATATGAAAATCACACCTCTGTTGTATTGAACATTTATAATGGCTTATGAAAGAGGGAAATATGAATGCACATATTTGAATATGATGGTAGACCATGCAGTGGCTCTTTGTTATTAACCCTTCATGTTGTATTTTAGTTCCTCGTCTCAGTTTTGCTGTTCAGAATGGTCAGTAATTTCTGCCTAGACGTATTTCATGGAAGCACTGATCGCCTCTTATGATATTATGTGAAGTGCATATCACTCAATGTAACCACATTTATATGCATTTTGCCTTTTTGTCTGTGAATGTAGGACAAGTAACTGTTTTACTTGATTGACATTAAACCTATTATATCAAGATTAAACGTTGTGTGAATGTTCTCAGTGTGTTTCATTAAAACATTATTTTGATCTCAATCGAGTGAAACTTGGGGCTATACCTGCTTTATTTCCTGATATCTTTTAATGATTTAAAATGTTTAATTTGCTGTTAAACTCAGGAGAAATTACTCCATAAATACCAAAATAACAATGTTTTTAAGATTCATGGGGAAAACATGAAAAATACACATTTATTATTTTACAGATTCATATTTATTCCATGTGTGCTGAATGCGGCAATGCACTGTATACTCGGTAG
This sequence comes from Triplophysa rosa, assembly GCF_024868665.1. Lineage (NCBI taxonomy): Eukaryota > Metazoa > Chordata > Actinopteri > Cypriniformes > Nemacheilidae > Triplophysa > Triplophysa rosa. The sequence continues at coordinate 2,297,050 of NC_079904.1, read as the reverse complement.
GGGGCAGTCTTTAAAGCTGTAGTTATGAAACGGCGATTTTTAAGAATTACAATTTAATTATTGCAGACTTCAGTTTGTGCATGAAGTGCGATGTTTTCTCTGTAATAATAGCAACAACAACAACAATAATAATCACGTATTTTTGGAGCAATTCAAATGTATTTTAATGTAATTTATTATTTAATTTTAATCATTTAATTTAGTGTGCATTGCTGGTAAAGCTGTAACGGTGTACTTTGTATACAAAATTGTACAAAATACAATAAGCACATTAAAACTAGTGAAATTACAATAATACTAACAAATACAATATCAAAGTTTTAAGTTCTGTGGGTTTTAACAATTTTCACTAACGTGGTCGTAATCCACTGGAGTAAAACAATCCTCTAAGTAAAATAAGATTAAATAATATTTTTGTTATGTGTATGTTAATGATCCTGAAAATCCTTCTGAACGATTCAATAGAAAGTAAATTTAAAAGCATTTTACGTCCTTATTAAAAATCGTAGCCTATATAATATAACATACATTCTTTTAAATTTAACAGAGAGAAGGGATTTTAGAATTTATATTGCTTAGTAAGCCTTGAGAATCTTGTTGATGTTCTGTAAGCATATACATGAAAAATATTCCCAAAATATATTTACATCTCCTCCAGATTGTGTCCCAAGTCCAAATGCCTGTTTTAATACAATTTAAACCAATTTGTATTTCTAAGATTACATGAAGGAATTCTACATTTCATACCATAACAAACAAAAAAATCAAGTTTATTCTACTCGAAATATTTTTTTACTCACTTCATTGAATTGGCCACCAGAGGTCGCTCTACAATCACCACCAACACGGAGCATCTTGTCTACACTAAAGTCTGTGTTGTGTTTTACTGGACTGTAGACACACAGAAATAAGAAAAATACTGAGAATGATGACATCAAACATTGATTATGCACAAGCAAACATCACAGTCATTGGAATAAAAAAAATCCTACACACAAACCCATCTTTTCATTTTTACAATCAGTTTGCTCTCTCTCTCTCTCTCTCTCTCTCTCTCTCTCTCTCTCTCTCTCTCTCTCTCTCTCTCTCTCTCTCTCTCTCTCCCTCTCTCTCTCCCTCTCTCTCTCTCTCTCTAAATTAATGGGTTGGATTACGGATACGATTGCACAAAAAAGTTAAAACCACCCCAAGTAAACAAACAACTGCAGCAAAAGAAACAGAATTATAAAGAGAAAGAGAGAGCAAGAGATGGATGGCTAACTGAGGTGGCCAGCAGCAAACACGCAAAAATGATTAATACAGGCAGAAATAATTGCATTTCATTAAGATTGATGAGACACCAGTTAACCTCATCTTTCTCTCTCTCTCTCCCTCCAGCGTTCATCGTCCAACACTCAGAGCTCCTCACTATAGCAACGACAGACAGTGATGGAGTGTCTGTTATCCTAACAGCCAATCAAAAGCCCTCCCACAGACACACACAGACTAACACACTACTGGGGTTATTCCTCTTGGCCAATGAGATGTCAGAATTCAATCACGGCCGAATGACAGAGGGAGACAATTACAATAATGTATCTGTATTAACAATCGCTTATTACGTTCAGTTACATGTTTTTACTGCTCGTAATGTGTGACTACATTGAAAGTGAATCAGGGATAGAGTAATAAACTAATAAAGACATTATCCATTATGACGGGTGTCTCTGAAGAGTTGCTAAGAATGTGCTTAGTTAAAGATGGATGGATGGATGGATGGATGACGGACAAAAACTATTCACATAACACAACATTGTCTGGACCGTTACACCATCATCATTTCATCTGGTTGCCATGGAAGCACACTATAGTAAAAACTTGAACATTCTGCAGGAGTGTAAACTCTCTCGTGACCTTCACCCTTACAGCCGTAAGCTTCCTACCGAATTTGGTGATTCTAGCGAAACTTGAACATTCTGCTGTTGAAGTGAATGTGATTCTGGTACGTTTTGAAAGCATTTTACATGAGCAGTCTAAAGCGGTTTAAAAAGTAGGGAAAATACAAACTAGGAATATCAGAAGTGATGCTAGAAGGCCCAGCTTGAAGCATCATGCCAAAGATCCTTTATTGCATCTTGTGTGAAATTAAACCAACTCAATGCAATGTTTGGGATTCTGTGTGAATGCAAAGTAACTTTATACCAACTTCAAGTTTTTTGCATCACTTACACAACCAAACGCAACAAGATATGTTGTTAAATGCTTGGCCACAATTTGAGTTAAAAATAAATCATCTAAAATATAAAAAGAAGAAAATCTAAAACTTTTAGGAAGTGAACACAGGTGACCATAATGGGTGCAAACTGTAAATAAACATCCGGACACATTCATCTCCGAACAAATTAACACATGATTTGCATAAACACTCAACATTCAAATATTTTAAAAATGCCGAAAGTTTTCTTTTACTGTTAGTGTTAGAATGTGGCTGAGGGTCAAGTTATAGTATTTATTACCAGCCTTGTATGATGGAATGTCCTCATTTAGACAAGTAAACAAGTAAAACGTGTGTATTTGTGTTTACAAAGGACCGCATGCACAGAAATCAAAGAGATCTGAGTAAATCACTTCACCTTCACTATTCCTCTGCAAATCAAACACACACACGCACACTTTATAGCAGATTAGAGAGGAAGAGCAGTGTGGAAACGCAACACGGCCAAGGTTATTAAAAAAGGATGTAGCAAAGCAAGATGGCGAGTGCATGGCCCGGGGCATTGTGGGAGATAAATGGTTGACCCGGGCGGTGTCAGGCCTGGATTGATGCTACTATCAGCAGCGTGTTCTCCCAACGATTTCACTCGCCCTGATAGAGTGTGTTATCTAGTTACTAGCATGAGGGCTTCGGCCCGCGGGCGAACGCAAGGTCAATCTCCGAGGACAATCTTTGTTGGACCAAATGAGAAAAAGAGCAGAGGCAGAAAAAAAGAAAAGAGGAGACGCGGAGAGAAGAATCAAAAGGCGGCTGTGAGGTCTATGTGATAAGATAAGCCAAATTACTCTCTTTAGCAGGATGAGCCGCGGGCGGCGACTGCAGGGAAAGTTAAGCAGAGCAGATCACACCTGAGAAACACTTTTTACCTGCAAAACACACACAGACACAGATATTATTCATATAGATCTACTGCATATATTTGGTTATGAAACTCATGCTCACGAGAGCCATGTCTGATTCCTCTGAAAAATTCATTCACACACACAAAAAAATCTGAATAAATACTCATTTTATCAGTATATTAAATGAGCAGAAAGTCAAGGCTTTTATGAGTTTTCCAAAAGTCTGAGACCACAAGTAAAAGTTTTTATAAATTTCTCATGTAAATGTTGTTATACTGAGTTTTTTTCTTTTAATCAGAAATTGTATGTTCATTGTAATTTTGTACATTTTCTGCAGAGCATTTTTGATGTTCTTGGTATTTTGAACATTCCCCTTTTGATGTAGCCTAATGACCGCATGCAGTCAAGGTGGCATTGATTCCACAAGTCATTTAACTATTTCTTTTTAGGAAAAAAGTTACAACGAAACCAGGTAATTCTGACCATTTGTACAAAGTTAACTCGATGTCTGATTTGCTTATTTGATTGGTGTCTGACTCTTGTGGACACCATTGTATCGACTTTTACTGTCAGTTTTTATCTGCACTTCTCCTTCCCACCGCCAGATGGCACTGCTGACTACGGCGCATTGAGTGTGGCGTTTTAACTCTGCATTTTTGAACATGGCAGCATCCGCATACACCCAACAGTCGACAAGATTAGGATTAGACCACCCCAAATCAAGGTGCAATAAAAATAATGTATGAAATATACTTGCATGACTCGCTTTTCTTTGGAAATTTCAAGTATGCATCAATGCGCGATGTTAATATCGCCCTCAACCTCCTCCTGCACTACAGGAAAGTTTGTAAGTATTACGTTTTTACTTAACACACAATGTCAGCGCAGTTTTTAAATGCATAAAATGAAAAACTTGAATTAGATAATAATGAAATACGATGTGCATTTATGCAATTCAACTGGTAGCTCGTCACTAAAATTAAGATTTACACTAAACGCACACAACGATAAAATGCATTGCTTGAACATACAGATAAGAACATGTATTATTAATAACTATTATTGTTGTTAATGTATTTAGGCACGTCTAAATATGTGACAATATGGTCTGCTAATGCAATTTGTTATTGACATTTTAGTATGTTCCAATACTGTCGTCCTCAAAAGTATGCACTTTCCCTTCACCTGCAAAGTAGCCTACACACTTTAAGTGCAGAAACGTATTACAGTACAATAATGTACATAATGCAAACATCACATCTCAATGTTTCATTCTCACGATACTAGAATGTTGCCTTTAGCTGTCTGTGTCCTGTCTGTTTTCAACTTCCTGTTTAATATTACAGTTCATTTGACTTCCTGTGATCCCATGATCCTCAGTGATCACCTCAAACAAGTGCATTAACTCCTCATAAGAAGCTCACTCTCAGCTCGGGCTAGCCGAAAACAAGTGACACAATTTCCTGTATTGTCTTTAGAGATTTCTAGCGTTTTATTGCCAGCATTAAAGCCACAATATGGAAGAATTTTGTGATGAAATATCCAAAAATCACTTGCACGGTGTGATATATTTCATGCAGTTGTGTACTTGCATTATCCCAAATGTTCCCAAGAATGTGCAAATCCAGAGAAATTCCTATTTAAAATAATGGCCCGTCCCTTGTCTCCCTTGTATTTGTCGCATATCAGTGACTTAATATCCGGCGCTCCGCACTACCCTCAGTTTCCGCTTGTAGAAACTACGGCAACACGCAAAATTTCTTGCGAGCTAATTCATTACGATGACATAAAATAAAATTAATTCATTACCTCGTCCGTGAACATGATGGGCGATCTCCTTACGCCTCTGGATGGTGAAAACGACATGTCCCATAATTCCACTTTCCTACATAATGTCATTTAGCTTCGCCTTTTGTTGTTGTTTCGAAAGTGCGCCATCTGGCGGTCCAAATATTCCATATTGTGGCTTTAATTATTTCATAGTTTAGAATGGTCTGTGATGAACACACTTAGACAAGCCCAGTTATTAAACTTTCATAGAAAAGCATCTCAAACACAAAACATGATTCTGCGTTTGTGGATTTGGGTACTTTCACATGAGATTACAGAAATCACTGTCTGCTCCTGCAAATATGATCCAGGGGGAGTTACGGAGAGATTGTGCTCCCGTCTCAACTGGAATTTCAATTTCGGCTGGGGCACGAGTGGATTATTCACTGACTGCTGATGGATTATTAATGCTTGAGTTGTGTTATGATGAGTTATTAATGTCTATTGTCAGTTTGCATTAGAACGAATGATTTCAGACGGATCTGAGCGGTAGAAACAAGAAGTGCGTGTGGGTTTACTTTACTATACGCGCCGAGAGAAATGTTTGCAGTTTGCTAAATTTGCTCAGTAACCGATTCAGAAATCAAGTAAATCATGTTTGTTTGTTTTTTATTCTAAAGATAAGAGTATGGGTAGGTAGTGTTAGGTTTGCTTTAATGAACAGGTTACAGTATTTCTGTGCATAGCAGTCTAAATACAGTTATTATTAGACCTGTCTGTAGTTTGTTCCTTTTCCAACAGCCTACCACATGAAAAAATACTGTAGTTTCCTGTAGTATTTACCACAGTAGAAAAAATTCTAGATATGATACTATTTTTAACCTTACACTCAAAAATGAAAGTGCCATGGAAGAACCACTTTTGGCTGAATGGTTTCATAAAGAACCTGTAACATCCGCAGAACCTTTCTGTTTCACAAAAAGTTTTTGTTGTTGTTGTGATAAATAAAGACTATTAAGACTAAAAGAACGTTCTTTCAAGAACCTTTGACTGAAAGGTTCCTTGGGGAACCAAAAATGGTTGTTCTGTGGTATCGCTGTGAAGAACATTTGCATTCTTGTTTTTATAATTGTACCGAAAAAATATAAAGGTATAATACAGTATATACTACAGTTATCAATTTACTATAGGAAATATACAAAATACTGTAGTAAAGTCTTATACGTCCAAAACCACTACTTACTATAAATGGAAAAAGAATGTATTTTAAATACGTTTTTATTTTATGTCTATTTTTATTTGACTGTTTTTAATACTTTTGTTGATAAATATTTGCAAAACCCACAGACAAATCATGAAAAATGTAGAAGCAAAGTTTCTTCCCCAACAGTGATGATATACTACAGGTTACTATAGTAAATAAATACTGAAGTATACTATACAGTATGTTTTCATGTGGGTCGGATAAGTATGTGTGTGTGGATTTGTGTGTGTGTGTTCTGACACATGATTGTCACATTGAACATTGAATATCTGACCTTTGACTTTGCGCGTGTGTGTGTGGGGGGGATGACTGGTGAGGTTATGATAAAGTTTAAACTGAAAACAACTGAAACATTTAACACACACACCATCCATCCTGTCAGAACTTCAGGAAAGTCTTGCTTTCTAATAAAGTCTCATTCCAACATCCATCCATCACGTGTGCGGGGGTCACGCGGTATTAACTCAACGTGTATATGTGTGTGTGTCCCCAAGTCTGGACATTGATAAATTCCCTGTGCCGAACGATCGATAAACGTCTGTTATGGGCCTGTGATGGCCTGCAGCAAGCCTCATAATTATACTGTCACAGCGCCGGCACACACAAACTCACTCACTTACGCCCTGACGTCTGATTGGCAGGTGGACAGCTGTAACCGAGGGCAACGGACCCACAACTGACTCCTGTGCCCACCCACACAGGACCCTCACGGTGACGCCCATCAAAACCACACGCGGAGGCAAAATAAACAAACAGAAACTCAACCGCGGTACAATCACGGTAATTATTAACCCGACACGTTTCTGGAGGTTTCACCTCTTTGTGCTGTGATGCTCGGCCGTGATAACATCCAGAAATCTTTCGGTAAATAAATAGTAAACCGTGAATCTGGGTGGCTGATTGCTCTAACACTTATCTTCAATCTCTCTGGACACGCATTCGTTTGAGTGACATTTGCACGTTTCCACTTTTGGTTGCCAAATATTGTTCCTTTTTCATTAAGCACATTTGACATGGATTTATTTATACTGTACGTAAAAGTGAAGCGTATAACTTTTTGATGTACTGTCACGTATACAAGCTTAATGAACAAAGACCATCATAAGTCATTTATAAGTTACCCCGAAAAGTGCACATTTTTGCTTTTGTTTTTTTTACTCTTTTGTGAAAATCGACATCCAGGGTTGCCAGGTTGTTATGGTCATACAAAAGTGTTCTGAATATGTTTTTCATGTTGTTTTGCAGTTGTTGGGGTGTTCTGGGGCTGGGTGGTTGTCAGGTCATCGGTAGATAGTTGCTAGGGTGTTCTGTGGTTGCTTGGCTTCATCTTTCAATGCAAATTGCAAATCTATTGTCACCTGTTGGCTCTGCAAAAATCTGAATTATGCAAGTTATGAATTGAGGTTTGTTCAGGTCTCTACTCTGTAATATAATGATGCTTCGCTTTTCGAACACTACCTAGTAATGAGTATAGTAGTGTGTGAAGTACCAATGACGGTATATGTGTACACATTCACAACATACACACACATGGTGTTTCTGTCCCATTACATAACATCAAATATCAAAAGTCACAGCTGCCACTAAAAACACCTGCAGTTCACCTACTGACCATTGTACCTACTGATGACCTTTGCCCTGACCTGACCTTTGACCTTCAGGGACCTCAGTGGGAAGTTGTGTGTGTGTGCTGTAATTTCAGCTGAGACAGAAAAATGAAAAAAGAGATATAATGTTAAATGTTAAAAATGTATGTATGTGGTTAGAAACACAGGGTAAATGCATACAACACATTTTTTTTGTTACACTTCAGAATAAGGTTGTATTTGTTAACATTAGCTACCACGAACTAACAATGAACAAGATCATTTTTCAGCATTTATTAATCTTTGTGAATGTTAGTTAATGTTAATACAATGAGTTGACAGTGCATTAACTAATGTTAACAGTTACAATGTAATTAAAAAATATATATATTAGTAAATGGTGAACTCAGAAGACACATATGCAGCATTTTGTGAGTATCAGTACTATAGGAACGTGCATTTTTAAAAATGATTATATGTTAGATATAATGCAGTGTAATTGATTGGAGGCATAATGTAAACCTGTAAGTTGTTTAGAAGTAATGGAAATCATTTTTTGGAGCCCCAGATGTGTGCACTGTTGAGTTTGCGTCACTGTGTTTGACTTTGCATTAGGTATGTTTGACTTCAAATGCTGCAGACCGATCGGCGAATGTCTGACATCAGAGTAACGCTAGAATGTTTCAAAAGCACACGGATATCACTTTGATGATGTGATACGTAGGGTTGGGAATCGAAAATCAACTCCAATTTGGAATCGGAATCGAAAGGCTAGGAATCGGATCGGAATCGAAAGGAATAGGAATCGGATACTTGAGATTAAAATTTGAATTCCTCTTATCAATTCCTGTGTGCATATTTTCAGAAAAGTACATGCGTTGCATGATCTGCTGATATCTCAATAAAAGCCCTTATGAAAATTATCGATATTTTTTACTATAGTAAGCATAGTTTAGCTATAGAATTTGCATTAAAGCACAGGAATCACAAATTAACCATAGTTGCATTATAGTAACTGCAGTTTAACCATGATGTAGTTCAACTATGATAATACAAATTGTAATAAATCAGAAAAGGTGTGTTTCTATGTGTAAATATACACAAAACGGTGCTCATAAATATATATTTTGCAAACAAGTCAATAAGCAGACTAAATGACCATACAGGTTGATATCTAAATGTTTTACTTCAACTGTGGAATCGAAACTGGGAATCGATAAGAATCGAAATCGATAAGCAGAATCAGAATTGGAATCGGAATCGATAAAATTGAAACGATTCCCAACCCTAGTCATACGCCGTCCGGTGTGCGCAACCTGCGCAACACCTCATGAAAGCCGAAAGCAAACATAACTAGCGTCTTACAAATAGCATTGTAGTTCGGTTCGTACGTGGTCAAGACACTTGGCAACTGTATGTATGGACTTCATATGCGAGAAAGACTGCTCACACGGATATCTAAACACAGCGCATCCATACTGACTGTGTATTTTGTATTGGCCAGGACAACCTGAAATATTCATATATATTATGATGTTTTTTAACGATCAAATGTTGGTGAAGAGGAAGACACCCGGCGAGCCACATGATTTATGAAAAGAGCCACGTGTGGCTCACGAGCGATAGGTTATCGACGGTAGTAAAAACATAACAACTTAATAAAACTCTGAAGATATAGTTATGTATATTATATTATATTGCATTTGTCAATATTGTCAATAGATCCTTCTTATGGAAAAAAATCACCTTATGGAAGTGTACTTAGTGTAAATAAAGTGTATTGTAGTCCACTATTGCTTTAACTGGGTTTCCCATTTCTTTATATCTTGACTTACATTGGCAGTTCAAAAATATATAAGCAATTTTGTTTTTTATTTTTGAATGCTTTAAATGTATTCGGACTCTTTTGACAGCTCTGATATAATTCATTTTAAAGCGCAATTTTTTGTTTCATAGGTTTACTAAGCAAAACCAAACCTTCCCAAGTGCCCTCTGGAGCCTAAGAACACTCGACCTTTTGACTGGAGATCACGGCTTTACACTCCAAACACATTAATGTCTCACCACGAGAAAATGCAGCATTTATTTCTGATTATTGATTATTGATTAGCTTTTACTTCATTTCAGTTTCAAGCCCTGCAGCCAGACGCACATAAACGCACACGCGCACACACAAAGACTGACGGGCAGCTGGCTGGACACCCCGCGGGGCCTTTGCGGAGTGAGTGTCTGTGCGCGCGTAAGTTAGACATAGAGACGCGGGCAGCTGCCGCCGCTCAGGGTCTTTTGTCATAGGGAGCACTTCCCAGCATGCACCACACAACCGCCCCATTGTATTCTGGGAGTGAAAGATTTCACGCTTTGGCCTGTTAGAGTCCAGCTGCATCGGACAGAAGTCTCTACGTGAGATAGTGTGCATATGTACGTGAGAGAGCATGTGTGTGCGTGCGTTTTAATTATTAGCGTGTTGTGTTTGGGCCCGGCGGGCGAAAGAGCCATGCATGGACAAACATTAGTGTAATGCCTCATACTAATAACAGACAGTGATAATAATGCTCTTATCCATAATTGAATAATGTCTTTCGACTCAACCCTGCTGGGACGCGAGCGCTTAGCGAAATGATCTGCGTTATCTTTCATTGGCTGCCAACTCACTCAGACAGACCCAAAGACCTGATCCTCTCTCCTGCTGCGCACGCCTGTGTGTGTGCGTGCGTTCACTCGGCTCTAGTTTGGGGACAGAGTCGTCCCCTAAAGTTAACTAAATCTGGCACTGAAGCTGTCTTTGGGGCTGTCCTAAAGATGTAAGAAAGTTTTTGTGAATGCAGAAAAGCTGCAGATGAGAGTTGAGGGGTTTTGGAAATGAGTATTAGTGTGTGGTTTAAAAGCAAAAGTTTACACAATAACAGTGCTTAAGAGGTTCTTCACAGCGATTCCATAGAAGAACCATTTTTGGTTTCACAAAGAACCGTTCAGCCAAAGGTTCCATCTCTTTCTTTCCCTTTTATAATCTAAAGAACCTTTTTTTTCGCCACAAAGAACATTTTGTGAAACGGAAAGGTTTTTCGGATGTTAAAGGGTCTTTGTGGAACCATTTATGTGGTTCTTCTATGGCATCGTGAAGCACCTTTAGTTTGAAGAGTGTACCTTCGTTGGGAGGGATGAACCAATCACAGTTCAGAGGACACTGTGGAAGGTGTGTATACACTGCCGACCAGTGCTAGTACACACACACACACACACACACACATATATGTTGGGTTTCCATGTTTAATGGGGACATTCCATAGACGCAATGGTTTTTATACTATACAAAACTTATATCATATTCCCTACCCCTAACCCTAACAATCACACACAACTGTCTGCTCTTTTAGATTTTCAAGAAAGTTAATTCTGTATGATTTATAAGCTTGTTTCCTCATGGGGACAAAAAAATGTCCCCACAAGGACAAGGGTTTTGGATATTGCCATCTTTGTGGGGACATTTTGTCCCCATACCGTAGGGTTTACCCTTCCCACACACACTCACACGCACGCACGCACGCACACGCACACAGGCTCATTAGTGTTAAAGATAAAAGATACAAACTGCTGCTGCAACTTTACATACACTGTAAAAAAATCCCTTAAAAAACGGATAAAGTATACTGGCAGAAAATTACCAGTACATTTTCCTTTATTTTACGGACAATTCCGTTAATGCTAAAATGTAAAATACAGGTAAAATGTAAAATACAGGTAAAACAACTGTAAAAACGAATAGAGAAAATTCCTTCATATTAATACAGTATATTGTGCCCTATTTTTACGGAGTGTACATAATAACTCTAAATACTTCACCAAAAGAGCACACAAGTATTACAGGAAAAATAATAAAAATACACTCACAAAGCTTACCATATGTGTAGGTCCACCCTTTATTTTAAGGACCAAAAAGATTGCAAAACCAGTCATTCTTGATGCTGTGGGGATATTTTTGGTTCCCATGAGGAGAAAAGCGTGCAAATCATACAAAGTAATGCTTATTTTGTGGGGATTTTCGGGGTCAGGAGAATATACTGTATACAGTCTCAGCTGCAACAATATAAACAAACGTTACAGACCTCTGCAAAGAATCAATCACTGTTGAGTAGTTTAAATTTAATTGAATACAATTAACATACAAAAAAATAAGAATATGACTAAAATAAAATAAAAAGGCTATATTTTAACCAAACACAGACCGGAAGTTAACGTCTGGCCGCATGTGTGATAAAACCGTCTACAGTTTGTTATTTTATCTATATGAACAAAAATATCAGGACGCCCCTTTCTGATGAACTTGGGTCATTTCTGTGCGCACAAATCTTAATGCTGCAGCATATAATGATATTCTAGAGAACTGTGGGCTTCTAACTGTACAGCAACACTTTGATCAGAGCTCTTTTCTATTCCAACATGACAATGACACTGTGCACAAAACAAGATTCAAAAATAAATGACTGATTCAGTCTACCGTGGAAGAACTTGACTGGTTTGCAGTCCCAGACCTGAACCCAGCTGAACACATTTGAGTCAAACGCCAATGACTTACACGTGCGTACAGCCGTTTCACAACAGAGAAAGACCCTCCAAAACTGTTGCAACAAAGATGGGAACACAATACTTTGAGCAGTCATGTTTGTTTTGATTCGAGTTACTGGAATAGAGAACCGTGTTTATTAGAAGAGGGCGTCCCAATACGTTCGTCCATATAGTGTGGTGTGTGTGTGTCAGGTGTAGAATGCACCGTGAGGACCAAATGACAACATGACTAAATGTGTGTCGGTCACATGATGGAGCAAACGAACTGTAAAGGATCTGTCTAGACTCTTGTTTTCACAGTCTTCAACAATTCACAGAAAAATGTCACCGGTCTGTGATGTTAACATAATGACACTTTAAATAAGTTTAACCTCTCTCTCTCTCTCTCTCTCTCACACACACACACACACACACACACGCACACAGACGACAGCCCTCAGCAGGAGCCCTGAGGCACTGTGTGTTCACTTGCCAGGGGCGATAGCTGTGATACTCTGTCAGGAAATATTAGAAGCGCTTAGAGTCCGATTACACACAGATATCACACACACACACATGCTCTGTGCTCATACAGACAGAGAAAAGAGGTTGAATATAAATTTCTGTCCGAATTGATTTATACTTAAAACAACATAATGTGAGTACTGCGCATATACTGTAGGAGAGATCCATCAGATTTATCGAAGCTTTGGGATTCGCTCAAGCAGAGCGCTCTGATACTGTATTTAAAGTAGCTAATATGATTCAAAGACGAAAACTATTATTTATTCATGAATCATTTTTATCTAAAAAATGATTTATGGTTACAGGGAAATAGGTTTCTTGTAAAGCTAACTCAAGTTATTACAGATCAAACTTCATCTGGCAGCATGTGCGCTTGCCCATTTTTTATAATAGCCAATGGGCTTTGGTTGCGTCAAAGCCGTGAGTTATGATTTGCCGCTTGCTAGATTGCAGCAGGTGGTATTTTGGGGGAGGGACATTCTCATTTTGTAATGCATTCGATTGGACGAAAAGCTGTGTAGTGCAGGATGAGTCAGAAATATTTTGCTTGTATTCCCACAGCAGAGAAACTTTGTTTTGATCACATCAATTTGCTTGCTTGTATAGTTTTGATTTTAGTTTTATTAATATTTTTAATGAGCTTTTATTTTTAGATTCATAGTTTTTAATGTTAATTTTAGTTCAAGTTTGAGCAATTTTGGTGTATGCTTAAGTCATTTTATAAATTATTTGTTTATTTTTTATGTTGCTATATAAGATACATTTTTATTTTAGTTTTTGTTTATTTTTATAATTTTAGTGCTTTAAACTGCTTTCAGTTTATTTTTGAGGCAGCATTTAGACTTTTTATTTAGTTAAATTTTTTCCAATAATTTCTAGGTCAGTATTTTGTTTAATTTCAATGAACAGAAACGTTGTCAAAATGTTTATTTTATAAACTAGAATAAGGTTGCTTGCTTGTTAAGCTAATAGTACACTAACGTGCTCGACCTGATTTTGCCAAGTGGTTGATGTCCTCAGGACAACATATTTTGTTAACCTAAGGACAACATTTTTATAAATAAAACCTAAACTTACACCAAACCCCAACCCTTATTTCTGAAATCTGATGGGTTGATTTAAATGTTGTCCCAGGGTCAACATGATGTTGTCCTAAGGATATCAACCACTTGGCAAAAACAGGAGAGCCACACTAACATGGATGAACTTAAAACATTTAACTTTTTAGTTTTGTTCTTGTCCTATTTTCAAACAACATACAGTATATATTGTTTTACACAATGTTTTGCTGTAAAATAGTGTTTGTGCTTTTGTCCTTTAACATAAATGCCAATCTTTTCACCATTTTATTATATAAAGCAGACTGACGTTAATTCAGACTCTACTCGGCAATGAACATATGTCCTGTTTCTAACTTCCTGTCCGCTTTGTTCTCTCTCTCACATACATATTTCCAGATGGAGACAGAGAGACTGTTTCAATAAAAGATCAGAGAGACTTTAGCGGCTTTTCCCACAATATTTTCTGCATCAAAGCAATAAAGCATGAGTCTTTCGCTGCAAACGGATCGAGAGTTTCATCCGTACACACATAGACACACACACACATGGAGTTGATATTAGTATTTAATCAAAGCCACACTCTTCATGTTTATTTGTGATTGGTTCATGTATGACAGCGGAGAACCGAGGCATTAGTTAGTTTCACTTTAATACAATCTTTTCTTTTCATCAGCTTATTTTTATTCTTGTCCTGTTCACTCCTGATTTCATTGTGCGGAACTTTTGTAGTGAGAGGACAATGAATTTAATTTTCTCTCTCTAGTTTACAGTAAGGCACACACATTATCAGTATTGTTCTGATTGTACTGTCATCTTCACTTATTTCTGATGGTGTCACTATACTGCCTGAGGAACAGAAGGTGCGTGCGTGTGTACATGTGTTTGTGTGTATATGTGTGTGTGTGTGTGCGTGCCGCACGGGGTCAGCAGTGGTCTGTGTGAAAGGAACTCAAACAGGAAATGGACACATATGGCTTTGATTTATTGTTTTGGCCTCTTCCCATTCTAATTTCATTACACACACACACACACACACACACACAGACGCAGACGCAGACGCAGTCAGTTCTAATAGGAATGAATTCTAAATGCTTGTGTGTGTGTGTGTGTGTGTGTGTGTGTGTGTGTGTGTGTGTGTGTGTGTGTGTGTAGGCTCTTTTTTTAATTTCTGTTTATAGTACAAAGTCAACACATATTCAAAAATTAATAGACAGACAGGCAGACGGATACAGTAGTGTTCAAAAGTGATGTCCAACTTTGGACCATTTACATATTCGCTACTTATTGAAATATTTTGTCTAAGATGCATGTTGGTGTGTTGAGGAGGTGTGAATTTAAGGAGGCTTGACAGAAAATGACATACAACACATATGCAAAGTTAGAAAGACATAGTCCAGGGGAATGACAGTAAAACATAACCACAACAAATATTAATGACAGATACACGTTGGTTTTCCTTTTTGCCAAATAATTTTGACCATTAAATACCTTTAAAAGTTTGGAGTTTTGTCTATTTTGTACCAGGCACATATTTTGATGATTTATTGGGGCTTTAAAGGACGTTTTACTCGAATATGTCCACCGTGACATCACTTTTGGCCACATCTGTGCCAGGATAGCCTGTCAGACCAGACCAACTATAACCACTCTGAAACCAGTTTAGTCCGTCTTGGAGCATCTGAACTGTTTTTTATGAACATTCTGACCAAAAACAAGCAATTAAAAGACAATGTAAGACGTTTTTTCTTACAAAACACACTGACCTCATCTAGCATTACACATGCATGTTCTTCACGTGTTTTTAATGTGTATGTATGTGTGTGTAATTGGGTAGCTGGCCTGTAGCCGTGTTCAGTGTTAATGACTGTCATCAAAAATGGAGTGTCATTAAGTCATTAAAGGGCCATTTCCCAGCACTCATCAGTGCTAACCGCTAACCGCTAACCTTTGGGGTGTGACAGAGACGCGGGAAATGTTCCCGGGGGACGGCGGAGGGAGGGGAGCGCCCCTTCCTGTCTCCTCCGCGGTGCGTCTCGGTCAACCCCCGTTACACCAACTAGTTTGAAGAATCGCTCTTACTGTTAGCTAACGCTGGGGTGTCGGATACGTTGGCAAGAGTTAGCGTAGCATCAGAGAAGCGCCTCATTGACAGGGTAATATTCTCGCTGAAGCCCTTGGATGCTAACGCTAGGAGGGAGGACAAAACGCTATTTAATGTGCCTGCGTATTCATTAGAGTTATTTTCAGTCAAACGGACTGTTAAATGATCACTTTTCTTTAATCGTCTCAGTTGTAACTGTCACAAGTGTGGATGCACCCTCACGGTTTTGGGTCGAGTTGATTTGGAAACTCCTAAAACAAAAATGCTTTGTATTGTCTTTGGGTAATTAACTTAGTACGAGTATTGTAGGTCAGTAAAAGTGTTTTTTGGTAATACTGTGGCAGAAGTATTTTATTGACAAATTAGTTAATATGATATATAATTTGACATATCGTCGCTGTTCTTCTGAAACCTCTTATGTCCAAAGTTGACAAACACCTATTAATACTTTTTATTGGTTAGATATTTGCAAAACCCAGTGTTGTTGACAAACATTAATGGACTAATACAAATAATTTATGGCAAAAAATAAAAATCACAAAATATGGAGATACGGGGTTTCAGAAGGACGGCAGTGATATGACTGATTATTTGCATTAAAATTCTGACGTAATCAAACATATTAAAGCAAATTATTAGTGATGCATGTCAAATTTTATGATATTCGCTAAGATAAAAGAATAATTAACATTTACATATGAAGATTTTGGTTCAAAAATGAGATAACCGTTTTAAAAAATCATGTTTTTTATTGTGGATTCCAATTAATATCAATCAAACTGCAGCTGGTTTGTTTTGATTTAAGCCATAAAAACAAAAAACAAAAATACAGCTAACTAAAACAATAAAACACAATAAAACATGATACCATAATAAAAAACATGATTTTTGAATCTCATTTTGGAACCAAACTCTTCATATACTGTACATACAAAAATGAATGTATCACATTTTCATATTTCATTCGTTTTTTTATTTGAAAATGATTGGTTGCCCAACAGTTTGATGTACACAATAGTATTAAAACATGTTTAATTCTGGTACCATTTGTAGATTCTCTTTTTCTCTGACAGACAGACTCGTACGCATCTGTTTTACATTTGATGTTGCCTGCTTAAATAGCTTACAAATTGTTCAATAGGTTTGCTTTACTTCCATTTAAACTTCTTGAAATAAACAATGTCTTGTAGCTTAACAAGCTATAGTATCAAAGTAGCTTTTCTAACGCTGTTCATGCCTAATTATAATCAAACCGCTTTCACTTTTGTGTGTGTGGTGGATCTAGCAAGAGGCACGTTGAAAACGAAAATAAAAACATCATCCCAGTTTGAGAGTTTGATGCAGACTGATCATCCATGGGATACTGGCAGCCCCGAAGGGAAATTCTCACAGAGGGCATTTGTCAGAGAACTATATAAATCTACTGCTGGAATATTATCATTTCAATAGTGATCAATGGAGCAGCGCACACGGCGGGCGATCTACAAGCAACAATTGCAGTCGCTGCGCTAACAACCACTCACTTTCTATTTCTGTGAGATGATGGAAACGGTGTCACGGCCTCTGATGTTGATAAATGTCCATCATTAATGCGCTGAATTTAGCAGGTCACGCTCATCATATCAATTTAACTCCACTTTTTCAAACTTTTCATCGCTGTTCTAGATAAGAAATTGCAATGCAAGCGAGTTGAGAAGTGACTGTGATTACTGACCAGATCAAAACAATGAATCCATGTTTAGCATTGCTTTGCTCAACTCTTTTGCCTTCTCGGCATAGAAATAATTTTAGTGGGTTTAACTCTGTTATGTATAGTACATCTACGTTTATTGTCACCTAAAGGTGCGTTGTACCTTTATATAATATACTAAAATATATAAAAATCTATAATAGAATTCATACAAGTTGTTTTTTCAGTGTTCGTAGCTTATAGAAACCTTTTTATTGCTCAGAAATTGCTCAGTAATGCAGGACTATGTTCACACAAAGAACGATTATATCTTGAATATGTGTTTTAGGGTTTTGTGACCCTTAGGGAAAAACTTTTGTTTCTAAGCACAGTAAGAGCTATAACAGGTACAAGATCAATGTTGTGGACAAGCTCAGACGATTTTGCTTAAAAGAAGAATTTCACTTTTATTATAGACTGTCAAATCTGCAATGTTTGAGACCTTTAGACAAACAATTATTAGTCAATGCTTCTATTTGCTCCGAATTAAATCTCACTGATGTCTACAGGAGAAACAATTGAGATTAAAAACGTTTTTTTTTAAATCACAAATCTCATTTAACATGGGTAGCTTGATGTTTTTCAAACTGTTTAATATACAAATCAAATATCACATTTCTCAATAATGATTTACAATTAAGAGGGAAATGTCATGTGTGTTTTTATCTTTGCGTGAACGTGTGTGTGTGTGTGCGCGTGTGCGTGCGTGTGCGTGTGTTTGCCTCGGGCCTCCTCTGCATTAGGGTCTGTAGTAAATGGAATAATAGGACACAATGAGAAATCCCTGTGTTGAGCAATAAGGTGCTGATGGGATTGTTTAATATCCCAAAGCCGGTAACCAGGTTTATACACACACACACACACGCACACACACACACACACACACACACACACACACGCACACACACACACACACACACACACACACACACTCACACACACACACACACACACACACAGAGCAGGGAGAGAGAGTGCATGTGTGTGTGATTTAATGGCTGTGTTTAATATCTCCTGTAACCAGGTTTGGACATTTTGGACATCACCGCTGGGGCCTTGTAAGTGTGTGTGTGTGTGCGTCTTATTGGCCATGTTTAATATCCTTCGTAACCAGGTTTGTACATCACCACTGGGGCTGCCCGTATCGCTTCACGCAACGTCCCGTCTGCGCAATCTAATATGGCAGTCGTGGCCCGCATCTCTCTCTTTCTCTTTTCCTCCCGTTGTCTTTCACACAGAAGCCCAGCGCCAATCAATTATCATCTCACCGATTCCGCTACATTGTGATCTATGGCCATAGTAACCGGCTCAGACACCTGCACAACATCCCATAATTCACCAACAATGATCTCCCGTCCCATGGCAGTGTTTGATCGGATGAACAAACGAAGCGAGTTACGGTGTGAGAGAGAGTTTTGGACCTGTTGAGACTCACCTGGAGAATTAACACAATGCTGAGATACTCTAACGGTGT